>NW_028229526.1:811625-860255 GCF_053477565.2 Lygodium microphyllum
ATCAAGTAGAAAGCATGGGCCCGTGGAGGGACCAATGCTGGTATCTATATTTGTCCCATTGAGGCGGCATAAGCAGTACCCAAAGCTAGAATACTCTTGATTACAGTCCGCTTGCTAGTAAAGGTAAGTTGAAGACCAAACTAATCTCTTATCTTGCCTTAAAACTTGATTAAAAATCGGTTAAATATTTGTGTTATAAACAAACGAACTCCAATAGGGGCCTCGAGGTATCGCAGGCGTTCTCTCTCTCTCTCTTATTAACCACCTTGAAGCCCACTTGCAAGATCCATTGCTTGGGTCCCTTCCACGAGAGATATATGAGATCAATCTTAGGTTGATTGACTTTGAAAATAGAGAGTTGAGAGAATTCAGTATATACCTCTAGTAGCTTGGAAACCTAGGCTCTGTGGGCTCCCACAATTGAGGCATTATCATTGGTAAAGAACTGTATAGTAATTTGGTACCTGTTTAGGAGAGGGAGCTCCTTAATGTTGTTGAGTCGGAGATGCTGGTCGATTTTCCAAAGGAGAGGATCGATGATGAGAGCAAAGAGTAGGAGGCATCCCTACCTAATAGACCAACACAGGGTGAAGGGGGTAGTCAAAGCACCATTGATGCTCACTGTAGTTGCAGCCTCCTTGAAGAGGGTAGCCATTAAGTTGATGAAGACAGAGCCAAACTTTGTTGCCGAGAGGACTACCTAGATGAAGGACTAGTTGACCCTGTCATACATCTTATCCTAGTCCATGTTGATCAGGACAAATATCAACTTGTGAGCTGAGGGCATAGTTAATAGAGAAAATCAGATTCATACAGCTTGTGAGCTAAGGGCATTGTCAACAGAGAAAAACGGATTCGTACTGCATCGTAAATTCTTCTCCCATGGATGAAGCCAAATTGGTTGATGAGGGATATGGCTATGTTTCAAGGGGTTAGATAGGAATATATACCATGCATTATTTAAAAAAAATCTCATTGATTAGGAATATGGCTATATTTCAAGGGGTTTTAAATCATTAGGGAATATAAAAGTCTAGACTCTAGAGGCTCAATCTTGAGGGTTTTCATCTTTTGACATTTGGAGGCTCCCATCATCCCATAATGAATATGTGGTATCGTACCACGGTAAAGGGGCCAATAATGTAGTGCCCTCCAAAAGGAAAACACACCCCACCTTAATTGAGTGACAATTTTACAAGAAAGATGTGGCTTTTAAAGCTACTTAACAATATAATATGAATTTTTAAAAATTACAAATGAGCTTAACTTAAGTCAAACAATTGAGCCATGTAAATTTTTTTATATTTTAGATTTTGTAAAACCCTAAAACAATGTATCCTCGAGTGCCACTCTATTGACCCTTCACTGTCCCTATTTTATAAACCTTTCATTTGTAACTAAGGCTACTTGATAAAAATATCAAAATGTCTTAATATTTTTTCTTTGAGTTTTACATAATAATATAAATAATTTAACCATTAAAAAACATTTATGCAACTCACTTGGAAAATGAATTTATAATGGAGGATTGTTAGATGACAATCTATTGGGCCCTTTACCTTAGATCCTCGAGGTGACTCGTCTATCTATAGATGATAAGTCTTTGGGAGTTATGCTTTGGTTGGCCAACGCGACAGGAGACGTTTCAAAATCAGGGCTACGAATAGGAAACTTCAAACGAGTTTGTCTAGTGCAGAGAAGCCCTAGTGCGGGGACGAAGTCGTACCCCAGGATGGAAGAAACGACGAATCACGATACCGTATAAACAGGTGCCACGATGCGAAGGCAGCCTGCAGGCGTCTATCAATCGTGTACACGTATACATCTGTGTGTGTATCCATCCACACATGTGAATACGAGAGAGAGAGACAGACAGGTGGGGGTTGGCCCGAGGGGCGCGGGGTCGTGCGAATGGAGAAAAAGGAAGAAAGTGCCAGGGGGTAAAAAAGATGAACGTCCCCAGCAGACGAAAGCCCCCGAGGGAGAAAGGAAACCTTAAGAAGCAAGGGGCGAGAAAGAGAGAGAGAGAGAGAGAGGTGAGTGCGTGTGTTTACGATAGCGAGTGAGAGCGAGCTGGGAGAGGGGCGGGCCGGGCCCCGGCCTCTGGGGGAGGCGGGGCCCGGGGCCTAAGCCCTTTATCCGAAAATGAGAAGAAAGAGAGAGACACTCTGTGACTCTGATGGGGGGATAGTCAAGTCAGTCTCACTCAATTTGCAAGCATTTCGACGAACGGACACGTGGTTCCTGTTTCTTGTGTTTGATTGTGGGGCCCACCTGCGAGAAGGACTTTTTAAGTTTTCATCCATCAGAAAATCCCATATTCTTTTAATCGTCGCATTTTGGCCAGCTTAACCGCCGTTATAAAACCAGGGCCTGCCGTATTATGCGCTATGCAGGTAGGTTCAGATAGGCGCCTATAAAGCTAGTAACACTATCGCAATAATAATTAAAAAAACTATTATTAATATTTGTATATTTAAATTAACTTAGTATAGTAGCAATTCCAATAGTACCCCCCTCTCTGACTCCCTTTTAAAATTCATACGAGCATGCGTGCTTTTTCATGTGTTTTTGCATCAATTGCTCCTGCTCCTCCTCCTCCTCCTCCTCCTCCTCCCTCTCCTTCACCGGCGTCTGGATATGGAAGACAGCTTAAAGGCTCCTGCTGCCGCCGCCAATATCGACGAGGAGGATGATTTGCGTTTTAAAAGGCCCAAGCCACCATCATCATCGTCATCGCCGTCGTCACCGGCGCCCGCTCCCGCCCCCGCCACCAGCAATGGCGTATTCAAAATGCCAAACCAATTCTGCTGCGCCCGTGGCATGGATCCCTCCGCCATCGTCGATGCTGTCAAGCCTGGCTCCGGTCGAGCGAACCTCTCCACTGGCATCCCTGGATGGTATTCCGAGATCAATCCATTGTGGCCTGGTAATCCTCCCCCTTTGATACCTTTGAAAAATAGGGACATAGTTTTGGAAGTAGCGTCATGCATGCAGTCGCATTTAAGCCCCGAGAAATGGCCATGATTCGAATTGTGAAAAAAGACGAAATCTGAACATTTCGACATCAGATTCTGTTGATTCGATGTAGAGCAATGCCATTGACAGCGCACTGGGAAAGTTGGAGAAATTTATTAACCCAGCGGTTGTGTCCCCCGACAATGTCATCGACAGTTCCTGTAAAATAGTACTCTTAGTCCTAATAACTCCAAATCCTACGACCGTAGCAGCATATTTTTCACTACCTTCGGTCTGGTGTATTTAATTGTGATGCTAGACACTAATTAAGTGAAACCTGCTACTAGCTCTCACAGTTTTTCTTTCCATTTTTGTTTACCATGTGACATGCAACGAGATCACAGCTGTTTCAGCTGCATGAGGCTGCAATCTTCTTCTTTTCTGGTTTGGCATTCATGTTTGGTCGAGCGAACAATCACTGCTGGCCAAAGTCTTGCCGTAACAACATGGTAAATCTGTGAGCACTATGGTATGAAGCGACTTGAGATCATGAATGTGGTAAAGCTCTGACTGGCTAGTGCTACAAAGGAGCGTCATCATGTGCTATGCAAGTTAACGTTTTCCACAAACCTATTTGGTACTGAGGGCTCCTTATGATTAATCATCCGGTACACAATCGGATTGAAGAGGAAAAGAAATAGCAGGGTTGATAAAGACTTCGGTATGCATTATCAAGTTATTCTCAGACATGCTAGTTTTGTTCTGCCTAAAGCCTCTTCATCCCATCTTTCTCCGTTCTATCAGATGAGTTGGCACCACAAAGTAGTCATGTTTCTTTTATTTCATCTTTTGTGACCTGTCATTGGAGCAGAATATAGTGAGACATTGACACAGCCTTTTCTTTTAGAGATGATTGTATTTGTTGCTTTGCTGCTGTGATGGTTTTCTATAGGGTGGTATCAGAATTTCTCGTTCGTGATTTCTCAATGGCTAGGAGCTTCTTGTTGGCAATAAGGACAGAGCTATCATCGAAGATAATAAATCATGTCTTAGAATGAAGAGGGCTATATGATAATGCTCTTACATATTCTTTGTCATAGTGTTGTTGATTAATGATAGATTAGTTAGCCACTTTTGACACAGGGTCCACGTAACCCTTGTATGAGTACAAGAAGGTTGCAAGCATTCAGTTGGATATTTGCCATCAGCCACTTGGTATTTAACATGCATAGTAGTAGGCTTTGTTGGTAATGTGGAGCATTGACAACTATTGATTGATAGAATGTTGGTTGAATAGTAAAGGTTTGCTCTTGGTGTTGTCAAGGAGTTTTGTGAGGAACTAGAAGGGAGAGAGATTGACTAGTAGCTATCACAATTACTTTTCCAACTTGTTCTTGCATTCTCGTGTTGTCTTTTTCCACTTGTTTGGTAGTCGTCGTAAGTTGTTGACAGAACGACCTATTTGTTAGCATGCCCATTAGGGACTATGCTATTACAAGGGTATCGTGAGGAGTTGATTCTTCTTTGACAAATTATCCCTAGTTAACTCGAGTTAAGTGGCCTAATTTTAGGAAAGAGTTCTAATAACTAAAGGGCAATGCTCTTGTGCATGCTCATGTATCCTTGTTTACACTTGTAACAAGCATTTGGAAAGGATAAGAATTGGAGTTGTATGGGAGTGTTGGGTATCCAAGTCTTAAGCCCAACTTCAGCCCAATTAGAGTTGGTGTGGCCCTTGTAGGTTGTCCTTCACTAAAAGACAAGCCATAAGAATAAAGTACATTTGATATTCCTTCACAAATGTAGATGTGAGATCCGATGTGAATGCTTTGGTGCATTGAAGTATTGACTTAGTATGGAGTTAGAATATGCTAAGTCAGGGTGAATGTGTATGAGCCAAAGTATCTTTTCACTATTGAATGGTAGGTGTGCTCATCAAACAGTTGTGCATTGGAGTCCTTGGTTAGCTTCATAGTGGGATCTAATGGTGTGACCATTCCTTGTGTCTTTAGAGGGCAATATTGATCCACTAATTGAAGGGTATACTTTTGCTATGACACAAAAAAACCCTTTCGATATTGCACAATCTTCATGCCCAGGAAATAGGAGAGAAGGTTGAGATAGGCCATCTTAAAAGTGGTGAATTAGAAATAGTGGCAATAAGAGAATTTGTGATGAAAAGATTATTTACTTAGAAAAGCACATAGTTGAGCCACTTTGAAGCTAATTTGATATATAGATTAGGGTCATATGGGACAAATGGAAGTTGTGAGATCTAAGGAAATCATCCATTAGTCATGTAGACTTCCTCATTTAAGTAGGCCTTTAGAAAGGCACCCTTAACATCCATTTGGTATATTTAGGCCATCGGTGTTGGGAGGCCAATTCTAGAAGAATGTGGAAGGATGTCAATTACACTGTAGGAGCAAAGGCTTGGTCATAGTCAATACCATGCTTTTGGTGAAACTTTTGCATAACAAGGTGAACCTTGCATTTGTCCAAAGTATCATCAGCTTTTAGCTTTGACGTTTGTATAAAAAATCCACTTTGTACTTATGACCTTCTTATGACTCAGATGATCTACCAAGGTCCATGTCCCACTTTGGTTGATACTCCCAAGCTCCTTTTCCATGGCAAGTTGCCCCTTTGCCAACTTGATAGCTTGAAATACACTTTGTAATCTGCTCATGAATATAGGGATTGTGATGTGTAAAAGGAACAACAATTAGAGCTCAACCCAAGTGCACTGTCACATGCAAACAAACCCATATCCCAAAGAGAACACACTATACTATAGTCTATAAGCAACTCAAGAGAGTCAATGCTCATATTAGGCCAAAAATACTTGGATGTGATTAGTAGCAGCAAACACAAATGTGGAGAGTCTAGATTAGGTTGAACACATAGGGGCAACTCTAAACAGTGGGCAGCAAGCTGTAGATGATTATAGGATGAAGGTGACAACAATTGGTCAATTGTCCTTGGAGGAGTGGGTGATGGTTAGAAATTGTCAAATGCAGTGTGCTTGGCTGTAGCTAATGTAGTTGTTTGGGGCCTCTTTGACAATAGATGATGGTTGGAGACAGTGCAAATAAGCTAAAAAGCTACTAGATGCAGCAAACACAAGGTGTAGAGGGCAATATATTGATTGCTAGGTGCTGAAGAAGGCTGATCATCGCCACAAATTGAGGTATCCGCCACAAAGAGATGTAGATAGTAGTGGAGAAGTTGACACTGGCAGATGGAGGACTTGAAAATATGAGATAGTGCTAAGTGTTGTACAGCCCATCTATTTATAGATGAGTGGATCCTCCCAAATTAGGGTTTTGCATTATGGAATAGAGACTCTCTCTAGAACCATGCACCATTTCATGAAGCTTTGATTAATTTACATGTTTTGGGGTTGTTTTAAAGAGCTATTTAGTTTATAACACATTTTTAGCTCAAAATCCCCTCTTAGGCCCAAAATTGAATCAAGGAAGAGATTGTAAACATAGCTCAAGCCCCTAATCATCCGAAGGTGTCCTACCCCAAATCAACCAGAAAATTGGACCAAGGGTGCATGTTGGTTGCCCAAGGATCTACCAAGACTATAGAGGCAATGGTTGCCCAAGGATCTACCAAGACTATAGAGGCAATGGTTATCTTACTAAGGGAGCTCAAAGGGTCACCCTAGAGAGGCCAAGACATCAAACAAAGGGTGCTCATGGATTGCCTAGTAGCCTACTAGGACTTGCAAAGGTAGATGGAACGACTTTGAATCTTTTTTTTGGTGTGGAGTGAGTGTTGTTTTTCTTTTAAGCATCTATGTTCCTTGGGGGAAATGAAAAGGGATGGTTAGATTCAAGATGTGTGCACAATGGATCCAAAAGTAGGTGAGGGTTGACTAGGCATGGGCATGATGGTTAGATGTGTAGCCCAAGGAGGAGGGATGGGGACACAATAGGTCGGGATGGAAATTTTTGCGTGGGAGTGACTCATGGAGTGAGGGACAACGCACCATAGGACGATGGAAATCTGTGCGTCTAAGAGGCCAATGGATGGGGGGTCGAATGTCTAGGGATAGTGAGGGGGATCCCCTTCAGAGTTGTTCGAGGGTAGAGAAATGTGCTCACTTGCAAGTGTGTGCAAGGCACAATGTTAAAAGGTGAAATCTCTCATAATAATAGGGGATGGCCATTTTTTAGCTTCTTGTCCCAGTCCCATCTCGTCTCCAGAGCATCCTAGTCCCATCTCCGTGTTAGAGCCCCTTGTCATGGTAACAAGGAATGGCAATTCCTGCCCCCATTCTTGTTCTTGTTCCTATCCCCAAAACTTGTTTCATGTTACTATGAAATTCTTGCTAATGATGTACCAAAGTGTAGAGTGGCATTCACTAGTGGATAGCTAACATTTGGTGATGAAAAAGGAAAGGTACTAGAAATTGAAACAAATAATCCAAATCCTAGCGTGTTGGATGCAGATGTGGAGTGCAATCCTAAATTATTGAAAGTAAAAGTAAGAAAATCTATGTTTTGACTAGAAGATGGAGGGATGGAAGGAGTTTGAGAAAAAGAACTACTAATATTATGCTCATATGAAACAGAAGTGTTAGATACACAAGTGGATGTATGTCTGTTTCGAAAGCCTCCTCAATTTACATATTTATACTCAAACTTGTAATTATTTGGATGTTGCACATCAAAAGGAAAAATGGGGGAGGGTTTTGATTCAAATAACTCAAAGGGGCTAGACAAATTGAACATTGGGCTTGGTTGTGATGAAGAAAATGGATCATTGCTTGTCCCAAACGTTGTATGTTTTCCTTGATCGGAGAGGTGGCTAGCCTCACCAACCGATTGAGGTGGATTAGAAGCAAGATTTTTAAGAGTTGGAGAGTGGTAGCTACAACCATACTTGAGGTGCAAGTATTTTTGGAACTCCTCATTTGTCATGAAATGTGTATCTGGCCAAAAAGAAGAACGTGAAGATCAAGCATTGTCTTCCTTATTGAGTCCATAATGCCTCCTGGGCCTCCAATGATGGAGAATCTTGATAAGACATAGTAGGATTTTAGGAAGGAGGAGTTTGAGACATTGTGAATTGATTGTGTGTCTCGCACAAAACCAAGCTTTCCATGATAGCCATAGGATACTCTTTACAAGAGCTCCAACTTTGGTACCATGTGAAGATAAGCTAGGGTTTGCATTGAGAAAACATAAAATGTTTAAACATGACTAAAACACAATAACTCAGGCAATAACCCAAAAACTCTAAATGCAAAAACACAAACACAAACAAAGGAAGAAAGAGAACTTCGAAGTTAATGAACCAATGCTGTAAATGAAGGAAAGAGTGTACAAAATGCTCAAAGGCAGAGCAATGGATGTAGTTGGAGTGTGATGTCCACCGGAGATGGATCTCGAGCGCTATAAGCACAAGTCGGAGCTGAAAGAGTGCTGAACATGGAAGAGCAGCAGGCTGGTCACCAAAATGCAGTGGTTTGGAGGCTGAAATATGGTAAACGGAGCAGTGCTGTACACCTGTACAAGGCTGAGAATTGATCAGCAAGGCTGTAAACAGCAAGGTGCTAGCTGGCTGAAGCAGATGATGATACTGATCAGCAGGGTGGCTAGTTGGGACAGCAAATCTAGCAGGTTTGGGGCAATAGATGTAGTTGCCAGGAGCTGGAAATTGTTGCCAACAGTAGTGGATAAGCGCCATGTGGAGGCTGCAGTTGATGATAGTTGGACAACATTGTTAGTAGTCATGATTGTCATGCCTCGTCATCTCTTGCCTGTGAGCCTAGTTAGACGAGGACTTTAGGAGCTCTGACCTATGTGTCACTTGTTTTGATGGAGAAGGTAGCTCATTCTAGAGTCGTTGGTTTATTGCCTTTCAGTGCATTTTCTCCTCCAGTTGGGATTTTGTGTGCATTTCCTTGGCAGTTTTTGCATACGTCAGTCAGTCTCACTTGTTGGACATTGTCCACTATTTTGGGGATTGTTGCAAGTGTGACCACTCCAGGCTGAAAATGCAAACATTAGCATTTTCATTTACTACAAATTATTAGTGATGACTGTCATATCATCATCATGTGGGTTCCTAGCTACATATGGTGGCCCAACAAAGCAAACTTCAAAGCCACTAGTAGCAATGATTGATACAAATAATAAGTTCTTCTAAATGCCAAGTACATATTATAAAACATCCTTTAAGGTGACGACATCCCCATTGAGTGCAATGATGAGGGTTTTCCCAATGCCGTTGTTTGTATAGGTAGCCTTCTTGACATTGTGACAATACCCCCCCTCTGTAGCAATAACCAAAGAAACTTAAAGATGCCTATATGAGGTGATATACTTGCTAGCTATCAAAATACCAATGTTGCACACTGTTTTTTGCTGAAAGGTGTACATCATGTATGGTGAGGTCATAAGATGTCACCATCCTTTTATATATCAATTGTTACCAAGACATATTGACTCAATGATTCATACTAATTTGATGCTCGTATACTTTGAAAGGTGACTTGTATTATTCGAGTGTTTCAAAATATAGTTAAATGTTCTTCTTTCTATTCCAATGGCCAGAACACCCCATAATTATACTTGGCTATCATTGGTGAGATACCCAAGAGAAAATAAAAGTCTAGTCGGGTGATCAGATTGATCAGAAAGCCTAGATGACTAAGACTTTTTCACTCATGTAGTCACATTGACTAGAAGCCCATATAATGAGTGGTTTCATAAAGCGAAACTAGATGCTCATGATCAAATAAACAAACCATGAACCAATGGATCTGTACAATGAAGCTCTCTAGAATCTAAATTTAGCAATGCCTAAATTTTAGAAGATTATTATTTTTGAAAGTTATTGTGGTATTATGACCAATAACGAGTATCCCGTGTGGATGAATGACGAGAGGTAGCAAAAAACTCCTCACGACGGTTAAGTTTGGTGTCTGAAATGGCACGAGTGATTTTTCCTTTCACCTCCCAACCTCGCCTAGATAAGTGCTGGCTCCTCTCTTCCCGTTTCCTTTGCCAGCCGTCGGCTTCAGGTGAGTCCTACTATTCTTGGACTCTCTTACTCTCTAGGCTCCCCTAGACCCCGTTTGGGTGCCCAAGGCCCCCGGACGGTCATCCCTCGTGCTTGTCTCCCATAATTACCGTATTAATGTAACATTTCCTTCCCCTTAAGAATCGGTTTCGTCCTCGAAAACGATACTTGGAAGGTCCAACTGTAAATTGGAAAACCTTTTCCTTAGGGTACTTACTCGCTCTCGTATTGAGCTTTCTTCTGGACAATCTTTCCATTTGACCAAACATTCTTGATAAATAGTATTCCTTGTTCGTCTATTACGAACATTTAATATTCTTTCTGGTTCATGTGGATTAGATTCGTCATCTAATAGCTCCTCAATGTTATCATTTAAGATTAGATTATCCAAATCACCCAGCTTCTTCCTTAGCTTGCTTACATGGAAAACCGGATGTGTCTTACTACCAGCAGGTAGTTGGAGCTTGTAAGCTTGTTCTCCCACCCTTTTAAGTATTGTGAAAGGACCACAATACTTGGGTGAAAGCTTTGGACATCGTCTTGTTTTCATGGTTTTAGTTTGTTCAGGCACCTTAAGATAGACCAATTCTCCTTCTTCAAAGGAGATGTCTCTTCGGTGAGGATCTGCATAAGCTCTAGCTCGATTTTGAGCTTTCTTAATATTTTCTTGAGCAAATTTTAACATGTTATTTATATTCTCCAAAAAGTCCTTGGCTGCCTGAACCTTTTTCTTATGCAGTCCTATTGCATGAGGAGCTCTGGGCTGAAACCCATACATTAAGATAAATGGACTATATTCAGTGGAAGAGTGCTTAGTACTATTATATGCAAACTCTGCTATCGGTAGATACTCTTCCCAATTAGTTTGCCTTTTACTTACATATGCCCTGAGCATATCTTCAAGGATTTGGTTAACCCTTTCAGTTTACCCATCAGTTTGCGGGTGGTCCGACGTACTCATGCTAAGTTTAGTATTCAACTTCCTAAATACAGCACGCCAAAATTGACTATCAAATTTTCTATCCCGATCGGAAACTATATTTGCTGGAAGGTCATACAATCGGTATATGTTCTCTACGAATAATCTAGCAAATTCTGGTGTTTTAACTTTAGTTAAAGTTGGAATAAACCTAGTCATTTTGGTTAACCTATCCACAATCACCCACACAAAGTCGTGCCCTCTCTGTGTTCTGGGTAATGCAACAATAAAATCCATGGAGATACTCTCCCATTTTCCCGAAGGAATCTCTAATGGGTGGACAAGTCCTTCCATTTTTAATATTTCAGCTTTATTAACCTGGCATTTATTACATTTGACCACATAGTCAAGGACGTCCTTATTCATTCCAGGCCAATAGAACTGTCTTTTAATAAGACTATAAGTCTTATTAACTCTTGGATGTCCCTGCTAGGGGTATCATGACACTCAAAGAGTATCTGGCGCCTTATTTCTTCATCTTTCGGGACACATACTCTACCCTTATAGAGCAAATAACCATTATCAATGGTAAAATTCTTCCACTTGAATCCGATTTGAGCAACCCCTGATGCTCCATTTCCTTGTTGAACATCCTCAGATATTCCTTCCTCAGTGGAGGCCTTTCCATTTGGATCCCCATTTTCTATTGCTTCCCATATGTTGGAATATGTCGGATCAACCTGGCATTTTCCTTTTAAGGATTCAAGCAAATCGGAAGTGAACTGAGTAAAACTCAATTCATTTATGATGGGCATTCTGCTGAGTGCATCAGCCACTATATTATACATCCCTTTTCTATACCTTATCTCATAGTCGAACTCTTGAAGGAGTTCGGCCCATCTGGCTTTACGCCCTTGTAGATTTGGTTGGTCATTAAGCCACTTAATGCTTTCACTATCCGACAAGATCAAAAGTTTGGCACCGTACAAATAGTGCCTTCATTTCTTCATTACATGCACTATTGCATACAACTCCCTCTCATAAACAGAATAATTCCGTTTTGCACGGTCTAATTTCTTGCTTTCAAAAGCAACTGGTCGACCTTCTTGTAATAAGACCGCGTCTATCGCCTTATCACTGGCATCGGCTTCAACCACGAATGGTTCATTGGCATCCACAATTAATAGTACTGGAGCTGTAGCAATAGCTACCTTAAGTTTTTGAAAACTTTCATTTTGGTCTGTTCCCCAATTAAAGCTCTTCCCTTGCCCTTTAAGTTGGTCTGTCATTGGAACAGCTATTTTGGCATAATCTCGAATGAATCTACGATAAAATCTAGATAATCCTAGGAAGATCTGCAGCTTTTCCAGGTTCCTTGGAGATGGCCATTCAATAATTGCCCTTACTTTTTCTGGATCCATCTTGATTTCATCTTTCGAGATAATATGCCCCAAATATTTGACCTCTTGTGCGAAGAATTCACATTTAGTTTTCTTCACATAAAGTGAATGTGTTCTTAACAATTGGAATACTAATCGTAAGTGTTCCAAATGTTCTTCTCTTGATTTACTAAAGATCAAGATATCATCCAAGAAGACTACTACAAAGTGTCCTAGATAGGACCGTAACACACTATTCATCAGCTTCATAAAGGTAGCTGGTGCATTAGTGAGGCCAAAAGGCATCACCAAAAAATCATAATGCCCATATCTAGTACGAAATGCTGTCTTAGGAACATCCTGTGCCTTAATTCTTACTTGGTGATAGCCTGATCTTAAGTCTATCTTTGTGAAGAATTTTGCCCCTTGTAATTGATCAAAAAGAGCTTCTATTCTGGGCATAGGAAATTTACTCTTCACTGTTATCTTATTAAGTGCTCTATAATCAACACAAAGTCGCATAGAACCATCTTTTTTCCTTACCAGTAAAATTGGCGAAGCCCAAGGTGAATTGCTGGGTTGTATAAACCCTTTATCAAGGTAATCCTTAATTTGTCTTTCAACTTCTTGGTGCTGTGTTTCACTTAACTTATAAGGTGGTTTAGAAATAGGGTGTGTATCCCTATTTGTGTCAATTGGGTGATTTATATCACCCCTATCTTGTGGAAGGTCACTTGGTAAATCACAAGGAAACACATCTTTAAATTCATCTAACAAACCACTTAATTCACTACTTACATTCAACTCACAAACATAAGAAAATTGTTGCTTAATATTACAGAAAGTAAAAGTGTTTTGTATAGGAAGAGACCATAACATATATACCTCACAAGCGTCCTTCTTTATCAGCTTCTGAACTTCAGTGGAACACAACGAAGGGTTATGAGATACTTCACGTTCACCTTGAATCACAAAAGTCTTACCATCCCTTTCAAATTTCAGTGTATTATGATGATAACTATGTTTTAAGGATGGTTCCAATCCCCATAGCCACTCCCTCCCTAAAGCAATATTGGCTCTTTCCATATTCATAATTTGGAAATCAAGTTTATCTTTATATCCTTGGATCTCAATTTCCAAATTGGATACCATTGTATCCCATATTTTATTATCCTGACCTTGCGTCATACGAACAACATATTGATGCCCAGTCTTTTGTTGGGGAAGTTTCAATTTTTTGACAAGTGCATAATTTATGAAATTGTGGGTAGCAGAGTCATCAATCATGACTTTATCCCTCTTTCCAGTTATCAATCCATGCACTCTAACTAAATCATGTGGCCTAAAAGTAGGGTGCCACATAGAAGTTGACATACAACACCTGTGTTGTACATCCTTGTGCAAGACCTCTAAAGATTTATACCTTTCATGCCCCTTTTATTCCAGGGTTCGCACTACATGGATTTGTTTTTCTTTTCCCTTGGCTTTGTCCTTATCCTTTCCTTTATCTTCCCTCTTTTTCCTTTGAGGGCAATTCCAAGCAGCATGGTTAGGGGATAGGCAATTGAAACACAACCTTTCTTTTTTGGCCTTATCAAAGTCATCTTGACTTAATTTTGGCCTTACATATTGTTTCTTTTCAAAGGGTTGTTTCTTGCCCTTAAGAAATGGCATTTTTCTTTTAAATTTTCCTACAAATTTTGAGGTTTCCAATTCCTTAGTCTTGGGCTCTCACGATAGTCCTTCAGATATGTTAGCAGGGGTCTTCCCTTTTGTCTGACATAATCCCAATCTTTCCAATTTCTTTCCATTTCATTTTTGGCAAGGAATTCTTTTAAAAAGATTGATTCAAATTGAGCCCAAGTTTCAGGTATTTTATTTGCCTCCTTTAAAGTTCGCCACCATTTATATGCCTTTGGCCCCAAAGTTAAACTGGCCTCTAGTGCTTGGAGATGTGGTGGAGTATTTTTAAGTTAGTGCAAATCCTTCCATTTTTGGAAAAGATTAAAGACAGTGTCTTTATTTTTGTCTTTTTCCTCCTTGTGAAACTGAGGGGGTTTCATATCTTTTAACACTGGGTTATCCCTTAACTTTTGGTGGGGTTCTTTAGGATCTCGCATAGTCACATCTAAATCTTTCGATGAAGATGGAATATCCGAGGTTTCTAGCTTATTTTTATCCCTTTCTAGTAATAAGGTTAATTGAGATTTTATTTCGGTGAGTGTTTTGAGTTAGAAATTCCATTTGAAACCCCTGTGCCTGCACATGAGCAGATAGATCATCAAATTGTTCTCGTGTGGCAAAAAATTCTTCCCATTGTTCTTCTTGTATCTCCGTTTCATGGGGATCTACCATAGGATGGTCCCCAGAACTAGAGCCCTCGATTACCCCCTCTCTCCCCTTCCCCTCCATAATACATTGGAATTGGAAAGCAAATATAAAAAATTTGCATACAAAGTTGCGGTACTTCCTTGATTACAATAAAACAGAAGTCAATGATCTCTGTAAAGTAGAGATGGCGGGAAGAATGAGGCAGCTGGGCACGGCCTGTCGGTAGGAGCGCTGGGTATGGGTGTAATTAATCACCCCCTGTCTGGTCACGTGGGAACAGAAGCTGTGAACCAAAAAGATTAAAGATTAAAGTTTAAAGTGGGACTTAGTCCCATCGTAATCGCCTGCAGGACTGTTGACGAAAAACGTAATCCGTTTTACTCTCCATCCGTCGTAGTCGACTTTGTTGACTGACGTGCCTCGGTGAAGACAGGACCCACAACTTTTCGCAAGGGTATGTCGACTCTTCAGAAGGACCCGTCGACCACTCTTCGGAAGAACTCGTCGACTCTTCAGAAGAATCCGTCGGCTCTGATACCAGCGTGGTATTATCATCAATAACGAGTATCCCGTGTGGATGAATGACGAGAGGTAGCAAAAAACTCCTCACGATGGTTAAGTCTGGCGTCTGAAATGGCATGAGTGATTTTTCCTTTCACCTCCCAACCTCGCCTAGATAAGTGCTGGCTCCTCTCTCCCCGTTTCCTCTGCCAGTCGTCCGCTTCAGGCGAGTCCTACTATTCTTGGAATCTCTTACTCTCTAGGCTCTCCTAGACCCCGTTCGGGTGCTCAAGGCCCCCGGACGGTCATCCCTCGCGCTTCTCTCTCATAATTACCGTATTAATGTAACAATTGCTTACATGGAAATTTTCTTCACATCAGAGGCTTTGAAATTTTGCAAGCAGTTATTCAAATTCTCAACCATTTGAGAAACTTTTAGACTAGAAGGTTTAGAAGCTCCTTTCTCTAGAAAAGTGACATGTGGCATCTAGAATAGGACATTTGGCATCTAGAAGGATCAATTGTCCCTATGCTTGTCATTTTGCTCAACACTCGACATTTTTAGTAAACCCTTGTTATTTGTAACTAAGGTTTCTACTTTTTAGGACCTAAGCTTTACATCTATATATTGGAGGTCTCTCTTTTCATTTCTAATAAGCTTTCATGTTGTCATTTCAAGTCACATGCTTTGTACTCTCGTATCTATCACTCACCCAAGAAGCACTTTTTACTTACCTTGATATAGTCCAACCACTAAAGAAGAAAATCAGCTTGTTGCTAGAAGTATATAGAAATTAGGGTTTCAAAATCCTAATTTTTAGAATTGTAGCAAATCATCCATTTGTGTAGGTTTCAAGCACTCGGTGCTCGTGGTTTGTTTTAATAAATTCTTGTAAAGGAGGGGCTAGCTCCCCTCTCAACGTGGTGCCAATTCTCTTATTTCTCTCTCTCAACTCCTTTGCAACCTTGTGTTTGCGAAACTTGGAGATCTCATGCCCTGGCTTGTAGCAATAGTTGCATCTCTTTTTTTTTTGCTTGTTCTCTTCTTTGGGCGAAGAAAAAGACTATGGGTTATCCATGCTCTTTTGATGGCCGAATGAAGAACTGGACGACTTTCCTTTGTTTTTATGATGGGTTATCCATGCCCTTTTGGTGGCTGAATGAAGAACTGGATGACTTTCCTTTGTTTTTATGATGAGAGGAGGTGAAGGCCTAATCATCCGAGATAGTAGCAGAGTGGTTGATACGACCTTGCTTTTGCAATTGAAGTGCAGACTGCAGTTAACTTATCGAGAGAGTATTGATGTCCCTTGCCTTGAGAAACTAGTTGTAAGGTGGTAGTAAATGTTTAATAGAATTGTGAAAGTCCAACAAGCATAATAGAGACAAGATAGCTCTTGGATATTTGCTTGTTAATGTTCAACAATTGCTCATGCTAATCTATAATCCGTGTAAGATAGACAATCATGCTAGTCCCCTTATGCCTCTTCTTGGAATCTAATTGTTTTCTCAAACAAGCAATATGTCTTATTCCTAATTTGATATAAAGATGCGAGCTTAGTCCAAGCACTTTTTACAGTTCGACACGAGCGGATGTGTCAAATAATGGGCCTCTTGATTGAAAGAGCAATCAAAGAGTGTGCTTGAGCATCATACTATCCCAATTTGCCTGATTGGCTATAGAATGAGCAATAGCAATAACTCTTGAAGAGTTGAAAGTGACAGTAGAACCACCTAAAGTAGAAGCACTAGTACTTATAGGTACTGTATGGCTGAGAACCTTTGTAGGTACACTAGGGCTGGCCTATTGGTCGTACCTCTGAACCCATGATAAATTCCAAAAATGCTTTTGTGATCGATACATGCTTCATCATGTACGACCAAGTAGAGTAGTCGGTACCACCCAACTTGGCAGAGCAAAAAGCATCCAAAACAACTCATTTTGATTATATGCCATGTTTGCATATGTTGAATACACAAATGCAACTTGTTTCAACACCTGTGTACGAAAATATTGGTTAAAAAATAAAACGAGGTGAGAAAGAGTTTACAATCAATGCAAATGTCGATGTATATGGTGTTTGGGTGTTCATGTAGAAATATTGGAGCAACAAGTTGAAATACTTGGAGGGAGCCACCTTTCTCTCTTCCCCCACTACATAGATGCTCAAAAAGGTCATTGCAAAGTGCAAGAATAGACAAGTAGTCTATCAACTAATTTTGGAGGGGAGCTTGGTGGATGCTCGGATCCATGTGTATTTACTAAAGAAATTAAAATGCATGTAGACATGTTTAAATATTTTTGAATAAAGTGCATAAACATATGGCAAGTTGAAAAATAATAAAAAATTCGAAGATTGTAAGCGTAGAATATTGCAAAGTACTTGTATTCTAGTAGTCAAAATTTCAAAAATATCTAGTAATACAACTTATAAAATTGGGATATTCAAGAAGACTCCACAATTTCTAAGATATATGGAGCTACACACTTTCCATTGGTAATTGTGTCTCAGCTTCTCTTTGAATCTTGCTACCATCTAGTTTAAAATAGAAGTTAACAGGTGGATTCTCCATTGACATTGCAATTTCTTGATGCATTATACTCAAGGGCCAATCATCCTTTATCTTTCATACTTGGGGCTCATCAGCTTCACAAATGACAGCAACATCCATAGGATAGTATCACATGTATCTTGATTAAGACACAACCATTTACCCTTGAGTATTCTCCATTTGGGATACTTGATGAATCATGGATAATCTCTTAGATATCCATTTTTTTGGATCTCTATATAAGAAGAGTTGTAGAAAGTGAATCTTACTCCATGTTGGGCTAATGATATAGTTGAGATTCTTGAAAAGAAATCCTTGATCACCCAATCAAGAAAGCGACGCTCAGGCATCTTCTTTTTGGAAGTTGCTTAAATGGAAATTTTATTCATGTCAAAGGCTTCAGAGTTTATCAAAAAACAATTTTGTCTTCAGCAGCTATCTTAAATTCTTAACCATTTGAGAGATTTTTAGAGTAAAAGGTTTAGAAGCTTTTTTCTCTAGAAAAGTGACGTATGGCATCTAGAATAGGATATATATCATTTTGAAGAGACAAGTGTGTTCCTACACTTGTCATTTTCAGCAACCACTTGTCATTTATAGTCTCTACTTTTCACTTTTGGGCACCCAAGCCCCACACCTATATATTGGAGATCTCTCTTTTCATTTGGAATAAGCTCTCATATTGAAATTTTAGCCACACACATTGTACTCCAATACACAACCATATCAATTGATTGCAGGGCAAGTGTATCATCTAGATCATGATGGTCTTAGGTGAAGATGTGTACAAATATGAGATTTATAGGATGCTAATTGAAGCACTATTGAAATCAAAGTCGAATCAAGTGATTTAGATGAAAATCCCCAAATTTTGTACACAAATGTTGGAGAAATTGTTGAATTTTATAAATTTGATGAAGATTTATGCAATGAAAGGGGAATCAAACAAATCTCATATTTTTTGATGAAAATTTCAAGGAATTACAGAAATTGGTTAAGTTGGTCGAAAACCCCAAATTTTTGAGCACTTGGCTCCGTACAATTAAAAATGTATTTGAAATTCAGGATGAGATAGGCAAGGCGGATTGGAAATTGCACAAATTTTTGAAAATGCTTGAATTCAAAAGTTATGATTTCTACACTTTTAGGGTTTTTGCGTTTTTTTAGGCAACAAAAAATGACAAAGATAGGATGATGGATGGGAAATTGCACAAATGTTAGAAAACCCCTAAATTCTAAAATTAGTGTTCTTGAGTTTTTGTTTTTTAGATTTGTAGAAAATGGCAGGTAGGGTTGAGAAGATGATGACATGTTTGAGAGAGGTTGAAACTAGCCTCCTTCTCGGATAGGGTGGTAATTCCTAATTAAGCACTTAATTACAACAATTAATAAATAAACATAAATTGAAATACACACATTACCTTCACAATGTTGAATAGTAGATACCTTGTTGGCCTCAAAATTGGTACCCCTTTTGGTATTTTTCTAACTTTATTGACTAATGGATTGGGTACAAGCTGAGACTCCATAATCTCCTTGGTTGATCCAAGAGCCCCTACTGTAGGCAAAATCAGCACAAAAATTGGGAAAAATTGTCCCTTGAATTTCACCCAAGACTTGCTCTAATTGGATCCCAATAGGCCAAATGCTACCCCAAATTCACAATGGATGGGTTGGCATTTGAATTCCCTGATGATTTCATAAATTTCAGGTGCTGAATTTAGTGAGCAATGCCTTCTACTGATGGCATGGGTCCTGAGGTGGTTGCTAAACTCTAATATTTGCAGAAATTTAGGGTTTATAGTAGAATTTCCTCTGTTGTCCACCAAATTTGGCTGAGATCTGCTCCAATGATTGAGATAAGCTGAGAACTCTTGAGAATAGGTTGGAATAGGTGAGAGAATGCCATAGAGAGAGAAAATTCAAAGATTCATGGTGGAAAATGGCTGAATTCTGCGTGTAACCTATTAAATATGCCCCTATAGCTGTTGCCTACTACTAGAGAGGCTCCACACTATTGTCGCCAGTCTTAAGTTGTTGTTGCTTGATCTTGATGGTCCTTCTCTTGTAGGTGCTTGATCCCCTAGGGCCTCTAGTTGCTCTCTCTTTGTAGCAAATGGTTGAAAATTGGTATGAATTTTGATATATAGCACCTTCTCTCTCTCTCTCTCTCTCTCCTCTCTCTCTCTCTTAGAGGTTGGAAACTAGGACCAAAAAACGTTTTCTTAGTTTGCATGGGTATTTTTGCCAAGTGCCAGCCTTCTAAACCCAATTTTCAGTATTATCCAACCATTAAATTAGTTTCTAGATTTAAATAATTTTGAAAATTAATTTCAGCCCTTCTAACCTTGACCAAAATTAAATATGCCTATCCATAATTAAATTTGTTAAGCCATTTTGCAATGTGGAGTGGTCCCTGACCTTGTTGACCATTAGATTGACATTAATTTATTAATTAATGCTAGTACCTAGTGTCATTATTCATACTTATTGGCCAAACAATTGTCCTAGGGTCAAAATTGACACCAACAGACCACCAAAGCCTAACTGGCTTAACTTGTCACAACTTTTGGCCTTTGATACCCATTGTATCCCTGGGGTCCTTGGTCTGTTACCATGAAATAACTACCATGTGTATCACATGTGCCAAACAACCTTGTACATATGATTAGTAACTTAATCAAATGTTATTAATAAGATTAAAGCATCTCAAAATTTCACGTCCCAGTGACAAAGGTGGTAGGTAGAGTTGAGAGGCTGTATGCAGAACTGCATGTAGGGTTGCGTGTGGGCTCTATAGAGGAATTGACTACGTGCAATCTATAGAGTGAGAGAGGTTGCATGCAACATGTGCAGAGGGGGAGGGCACAACAAAAAATTGGCTAAGATGGTTGGAGCGATGGTGGCTATGGACAGTAATGTTGTGAAGGACTCCGTGTGTTCGAATTGATGATGAAACTAATGTAGCAATGGTGGCTGGCCGGCGGAACAATGTTGAGAAATACTCTATGTATCATAATTGACGATGAAACTAATGTAGCAATGGTGGTGAAGCAGGTGGCACAATGGCATTGATACTAGTGTTGGATTGAATGGACAACTTGCTAGACAAGAAATGGAGTAGAGAGTGAGAATGGGAGTAGTCACAAAGAAGCGTTGTCGTGATGCTATGCGGACACTGTGAAAAAGCATGGAATGTATCATCGTGCGACTTTCTTATTGATCAAGAGAGTCAATGTGATTTGAGTCATTAGTACTAGTGTGAGTGGCATGGATTATCCAAAAATACTAGATTTTTGGATAATTTTAGCCTATTTTAAATATTATTTATTGTAAAAAATTTGAAAAAGTTAGAAAAGCTTCTAGATTAGGATGGCATGTAAAAAGCAAGTTGCTTTTTCGGCCATTTATTGGATTTTTCATAAGAAAGACAGATTGACGAAATCGCGGACGTCGCGATCGCTGTTGACAAGCTGAAAACTGCACTTTGAACTGGAAGAGGAAGGAGTGATCTGGGAGATCCCTGACCAAGAGGAAGGAGTGATCTGGGAGATCCCTGACCAAGTGTCCCACAGTCTTACCACCCTTCCAAAGCCAAGGGAGCCATCAGATTTGGGTTCTGAGCAGCAGAGAAGGAGCTGTAATTTTGATGCACGTTTTGTTCTATGAAGAAGCTCTAGGAGATCTAATGCCTGGAGATTGCTTCTGTGTAGTGCAAGGATTCCAGGTTCTTTCAATACATATTGATTCAATTCATTGTGCTTTGTCTTTGTCGTGTTTACCTCTTGTCTATTCTCTTTTTTCTCTTTCATCTCCTATCTCTACTTCCTTCAACCCCTGATCCTTGGTGGATACGACCTTTCGACAAAAACCCCTCCGACAGCGTGTAAGAGTAACTCCACTAAAATGAATCAAAAGTATGAATGTACAAGGTACAACCCTAAGGTATGCATTGAAGTGTATTCATGTGGGGAAAAAGAACCTGTCACGTAGAGGGTAAAAAGTTCTTGTGGGTAGGGTGTGTTCACACCAGAATGACTTAGAGGAAAATACAAGGTATATCTAACATGGAGGTGATTTGTGGGATGAAGGCAACAACAATTGGCTGCAAAACACGAGTGCCAAGTGCCCTTGGAGAAGTGGGTGACTGCTCGAAACTGTCAAACACAAGCTGGAGTTGCCTGGCTGCAGCAAACACAATTGTCTAGGGCCTTTCTGCCAATAGTGGATGGCTGGGAACAGTGTTAATAGGCTGAAAAGCTGCCGCCTGCTGCAAATGCAAGGTGTAGAGGGGAGTAGGTCGATTGTCAAGTGGTGAAGAAGGCTGCTTACTGCTACAAACTGGGGTATCTGCCACTGAGGGTTGTAGACAATAGTGGAGAAGTTGGCACCAGCAGATGGAGGACCTGAAAATATGAGATGGGGCTGAGTGGTGGGCAGCCTATCTATTTATGGAGGAGTGGATCCACCCAAATTAGAGTTTTGGCTTATGGGACAGACACGTTCTAGGATCGCATACTGTTTAATGAAACTTTGGTTAGTTTACATGTTTTGGGGCTGTTTTAAAGAGCTAATTAATTTATAATGAATTTTTAAGTCAATGGGGTTTGCTTGTCACCATGACTCACATTCAACTTAATCTAAAATGTGCACCACACGTGCACAATTTAATTATCCCATTAGCATTAAATTTAAAATTTAGACAAAAAATAAATTCATCGCAAGTTGGGGCATATAGTACAAATCGTCCAACATAATGAGATCAGGGCCCTTGTCAGCATCAAACTTGACTTTCCTGATTCCTGGAATCTTGGCCAAGGAGTTGCAGAGAGGAGTTGTCTCTGCAATGGACATTTCCTACTGCTGATCCATGGGAGATACAGATGTCCTCCGGCAGTGACATGATGTGTGGCTTCAATGTCCACTGTCCATGTAGCCTGATGGCTGCACATATGTGTAGGGTGGGCCTCTATAGAAGCCTTGTTGGGAGGAAATTGAAGGAATAAAACTGACAGAAGCTGAACATACAAGGCTGCAATAGTCAGCCAATGAACATGGCAAGCTTGTGAATGTTAGGTTTTTTCTCAATCTTTTGCCTTTTAATCTGTCATTGTGAACCAGAATTCTTGAAGGTTGACTTGACAAACTATTTGTGTCATTTTCATTCTACTTTGCTGGAGTTGCTTAGCCGTTTCTTGGTCAAAAGTGTTTCTGGCTAGCATGGCACTTTCCTGATGAGCATTTGTATTGTGTTCAACGGTAGTATCAACCTCCACAATGGTAATATCTCTTGTCCCCATTTGATAGCCTCTAGGCTCTTGTTGTTTAACTCATAAAGGAATTTCTCTGGAAAAGAAGTGTTCATGGTGATCCTTTGGCCAACTTGAGTCTATGCAAGCCTGGCCATTTCCTAACAGGTTCCCAAGCGTTCCCAGACGTAAGGCCTTTGAGTTGGTTTAAATGGTTTTTGGTGGTTTTTGAGCTGAGGCCTTGTGGACATGTGCCAGTAAATGAAGAATCATTTTTTATTTTACTTCTTATGACTATAGACATTTAGTAGACAAAAGCTCCACCCATCCCACAGCTAGAAGCCTTAATGCATTCTTAAAATTGGGTTCCATTTTGCATGGGTTAACAACATGTTGCCATGTTTGTCCTTCTGAACGTTCTACAGTGGAGAGGCCACTATCAAAGTTTCTTTATTGAGATGAATAACCTATTTCTAGTTGGCCATCAGGGAGCATACTTTCATTTAAGCATGTTCTAAGTTAAAGGTACATGTGCTCTTGTCAAAAAAAGGGAAATTATAACATTAAAATCATGGATGATATATATGATTAAGACTTTTAATTATGTTTTCCAGGTGAGGCACATTCGTTGAAGGTGGAAAACATCTTATTTGAAGGAAAGTCAGAGTATCAGGATGTTCTTGTTTTCCAGGTTTGGACGATGCATGACTTTTCCTTGACATTTCGTTTCATTAGTTTGTTGTTTTAAATAAGAAATTTGTTGTTTTTTTTTTGGGTTGTTTGTGGGTGGGTGGTCTGGCAAGTTATTCCAGCTTTTCATTTTCTTTTTGTAACATGACAATTTCTGTTCATGTTTGGAAGTATGGCCCCTGGGTTAAGTGCTTATTCGGACTTGGATTTTCATATTCATTGACAGTCTGCATCATATGGAAAAGTGCTAGTTTTGGATGGTGTAATCCAGTTGACAGAACGTGATGAGTGTGCCTATCAAGAGATGATTACTCATCTCCCCCTCTGCTCTATTCCGAACCCAAAGAAGGTGAAAATCTTCAAGTTTGTATTGTTCAAATTGTCTTGACAATGATCAAGTCATGATATAATGCTCAAGCATCAATGTGAAGCCTTGATGGTTGTTTACAAGTTTTGACACTGACTCTGGATGTAGGCAGCATATTTCACATCTTTTTGATGAAGATTTGGTTCTTATAACTTCTGATCTATGTTTGATTATGAGAATCTGTGTTTTTTTAATGTTCCAGAAAAGGAAAGTAAATGTTATTTAGAACAAGACAAGGTTCCTTCTTTCCTTGGTTTAAAATGGAGGGTGTTTTTAACTGGAATGTGTCTTAGACATGGAGTCTTACACCCAGATTATACTTTATTGTTTTAATTTTTGATATGCTGCTCTCTTTTTGCACGCAACACATGCAGATAATCTTTAAACAAACTTGGACACATCTCAAAAGTTCAAAGCTTTAAAGCAAAGGATAGAGAACTAGTAAACTCCTTTTAAGGTTTTTTTTATAGAAGTTGGAGAGCATTCAAAGTTGTTCAGGAAGTGACTTAAGTTTGTTTATACAAAGAGTTGATCATGGTAAGTTTGAAAAGCTTCCCATTTTCCTACACATGCAAGAACATATGCATACATAGCTAATCACTATTGTTGATTCCTCAAAGGACAAGTATATCCTTTAGATTGTTGAATGGTATTGTTTGTTTTGATTGAGAATGTTTGTGAATAGTGTAGGTGATGGTGGGCAGCCTTACTTAACACCAGTGGTGCTAGCAATCTCTCTAGACAGTCCTCCAAGGCATCTGACTATTCCCACTACTCGTTCATATAGTGCACATATACCCCATAGCATATTTGATGGTACTCCTGGGCTTAGAGGTGCTGTAGTAGTTTGTCCCTTGCACCATATCAAAGGCTTTGGGGAAGTCCACAAAGTAGCAGTACAGTCTTTGTCTCCTGGTCGTGTCTTGCTCAATCATACATTGCATAGTGAAAATGTGATCCGTTGTGGAGAAGCCCTATCTAAATTCTGCCTGTCCTGCTGCTTGCATGGACTTTTCACTCAGCAAGGCACTTAGCAATGCCTCCAACATTGCTCTATAGTTTCCCAAGTACATTAAAGAAACCACAATCTAAAAGAAAACATCTAGCTAGGAAACAATAAACTGAAAATACTAAAAAGGCACTAGCGCTCTAATACAATATGGAATTGATATGGCCCAAGGGTATTGGTATCATCCTAAGATATCTCGCATGGTTCTATCCAACATGGATAGGCTGAAGTGTGGAGGTAGAGTTGCTCGATGACATGTCAATATCATCCGTATCCTCCCATGGTTCCTTGAGCGGGAAGGTGGATCAGCTGGCCATGGGCGGTGTGCCCTGTATGTCTCAATGGTTGTGTATAAGGTGACTTCTTGTGATGGAACTATGAGTGGGTGTGAGGTATGATTTGAAGTATTAGGTGTATCGGCAACCTTGACGAAGTCTGTAAGGGTGCTCTTTCGTAAATCCCCAAGGTGCCTCCCTCAAGATTGTAAGAGGGGATCTTTGTATTGACGCAACTCCAAGAGGAAGAGCCCAAGGTAGTATTGATTTGGGAAGTCCATCACCTTGGATAGTGGTTCCAATCCCTCTCAATACAAATAGTGGAAGTACCCTCTGATCTCACATTACACTAGGCATCTACATATGTAGTGTTCCTTAGTGTTCGGCTCAAGCCGGCAAAGTTGGCATATCCAACTCTTTGGGGAACGAGAATCTGCTCCATAGTAGTCAGTTTCTATCCACAATTGGTGCGAGAATGTGCAAAGCTAATTGATGGCACATTGTACTCCGTGGGATAGGTGAATGCCCTTGTATCTTGATCAGATCACAAAACCATCAGCCTTCAGGGGATACCTATAGGAGATGCTTTCAGTAAAAAGTCATCTTTGTCCCTATCTTGGTAGGTGACAACCAAGTGATGGTTTTATGTAGTTGAATATGCCCATCCTAATGATCTTGCAGAGCTCCTCTTGTCTGAGCTCTAAGAAAGGGGAGTCTAGGCTATACTATAGTGTTAGCGATATCAGGTCCTGGCCTGGTTGTACAGGCAGACTGGTCGGACTGACCAGTCGGACTGCCACGTGGCAGTCTGACCTGTACTGGTCAGTCAGCTGCATTTAATGCAGCCGACCTGCATATTCTGGGCGCATATTTTCTGGCTATTTATAGCCGATGTTCAGCACAGTCTTCTACACAGTTCTGTTCGCAGATTACAGGCTGGAGATCGTGCAGACTGCAGCGGACTTCGAGGTGAACAGCAGGTTGCATCGTCGAGGTGGAGACACGCAGTCCCGCGCACTGCTCCCGTGTACATATCTGCATATCTTTGTATACAGCACACTTTATATAGCAGATCTTCATCTTCCACTGTCTCTTTCACTCTCTCTCTTCTCTCTGTGTTCTCTCTCTCTCTTTCAGTCTTGGTCCCACGCTTCCGCATCGCTGCACTCTGACATGGTATTAGAGCAGTGAAGAAGGGCTGATTGAGTGAAGAACCTACTTGAAGAGGAGATTCCATCGCGACACAAGGCTGCGTTTCTAGCGTTCGAGAGCGAGTGGGAGGGCTGCGCATCGGAACAAGGCTGAAGCGAGCGTGGGCGAGCGGGAAAGGAGTCCAGTTGGTGGGTTTGCTGCTGTTTACTGCTGTTTGAAGAGGAGGAAGGCTGAGTTTTCAGCTTTCAAATGCAGGTTTTGCTTTTTCATCGCCTCCGGCGGGTGAAGAAGGTACGGGACGCGGAAGAAAGAGCCCTAGCAGGCTATGTTTTCACAGTCAGAGGGGGTTGCTTTTGCGTTTTTGAAGGCATTACAGGTGAAGATGTCTACAGAGATTGACTTGGAGTTCCAGACGATCATGGATCGGAAGGTGTGTGTCTTACCGGCTCTTCCCGTAGATCAAAAGCTCGATGGAGACAATTACCGCATCTGGCGCGTGATGATGTTGGCCATCCTTGAGTCTTATGATTTGGCAGAGCTTGTACAGGAGGAGATCGACCGGCCCTCGGTGAGAGATGAGTCCAAACTCTCTTCCGATGCTCGTACGGAGTTGGCCAAGGCACAATCTCACTGGGACAAACAGAATGCCCGGATTCGTTCTTTTCTTTTTTTTGTCTTGTACTACAGCCGTGATGGCCCACATTGAGTACTTGACGGTGGCTCGGGAGATATGGCTGGAGCTTGATCAGATGTATAATCGGATGATCCTTATGAAGCGGGTTTCTTTGGAGGTGCAGTTGTGGACTTTGTCCGTGAATAAGTCTTCTTCGTTGCGGGAGCATATCAACAAGCTTAGACAGCTTCAGATGTAGGTTCAGAATGCGGGAAAGCCGATTTCCTCCGAAGACATGGCGATCACACTCTTGTCCCAGTTGCCGCTACGATTTGGTGCTTTTTACTCCTCCCTTATTGCTTCGGGGCGTGAGTCTACTCTTCGGTGGGAAGAGCTGGTTCCTATGGTCTTGGACCAAGAGAAACAACTAAAGGGACAGCATGCTTCCAAGTCGGAAGCTTTGATAGGTCAAGCCTCTCAGAAGAATGGGAAAGACCAAAAGAAAAAGGAGGACAACAAGTCAAAGAAGGACAAGGAAAAAGAATCCACATGCCATATTTGTGGTAAGACCGGCCATTGGAAGAAGGATTGCCTCGACAAAGACACGAAGGACACCAACAAGAAGAACATGAAGAATTCTGGAGTGGTGGCTGTACCCTCATCAGCTGCGTTTCTTCATCTAGCAGTCATTGAGGACTCTACACCGAAGGCTTCTGATGCTACGATGATAGCTCCCCAGGCTCGAGAGTGGATCGTTGACAGTGGTGCCTCCCGACACATTACTCCATCCGTTGGTGTTGCCCAGTTGCGACCTTCGCGTGGGCAAATTCTCATCGGAGATAGCTCTTCGGTGTCTATTGCAGGACGAGGTGAGATGTAGCTTATTCCAGATGGACGTGGTGGTACTCATACCTCAGAAGTCTTGCATGTGCCAGGTTTAGGGTATCATCTCCTTTCGGTTCATAAGATTTGTTCACTTGGACTTTTGGTGGAGTTTGACAGTGATTCGGTGCGAGTCCTTGATCTTGGGTCAAGGAAGGTTCTCTCATCAGGATATGAAAAGAGAACGGCATCTACAAATTGACGTCTTCTACCGCCCTTCCTACTCTTCTTCTTACCTCTCAGACACAGTTCGAGCTATGGCATGCTCAGTTTGGTCACCTCAACTATGATTATCTTCGGAGGGTGTCATGTGGACAGCTTGTTGGAGGGTTGTCGGACATAGTGGTGAGCCAGTAGCCATGCGTCTCCTGCATTCGTGGGAAGCAGCATAGGGATGCGATTCCCAACAAAGCTTCGCGGCGGTCTACTTTACCGATGGAGCTTGTATTTAGGGATCTTTGTGGCCCTATGAGGAACGAGTCCTTGAAAGGAAGCTTGTACTTCATGTTGATCGTGGATGACTGCAACAGGATGACATGGGCCTATTTCTTGGTGTTGAAGTCGGAGGCTTTCTCCCACTTTAAGGATTGGCTTCTCTTTGAGGAGAACCGATCGGGCCGGCGCTTGAAGGCCTTGCGATCCGACAAGGATGGTGAATTTGTTTCTAATGAGTTTACTCGTTTTTGTGCAGTTAAAGGTATTTACCAAGAGTTTGCTAATACCAACACTTCTCAAGAAAATGACATTCTTGAACGGAAGAACCGAAGTGTGATTGAGATGGCGCGCACCATGATGGAGCACCGACAGACCCCTCAGTTTCTGTGGGCCGAGGTTGTGGCTACTGCAGGCCACATCCTTAACCGATCCCCCACTTCGGTCGTTGATGGGATGATACCTTTTGAGGCTTATTTTGGGACTAAGCCCGGTGTTTATTATTTCAGGGTTTTTGGGTGTGATGCTTATGTTCACATTCCCAAGACTCATCGTGATAAATTTGAAGTGGCTTCCCGAAGATAGGTGTTTGTTGGCTACAGCTCTCAGTCCCAAGGCTATCGTTTGTATGATCCCGTCAAGCGGGATGCGTACACTAGTCGAGATGTGCGGTTCGTGGACGTTCCAGCCATAGCAACGGGTGAGGAGCATCCCGTTCTTGGGGATCCAGGGGAGAGTTGGGCTTCCGAGACAGTTCCTTTGGAGCCAATGCCTTTTGATTCCGATTCTGTTTCCGATATAGAGTCTACTGTTCCACCGGTCACCCTCGAGGAGTTACCACCAGTGGATATCCCAGAGTCTTCAGCTGATGGAGAGAGACGAGAAGAGGTCCGGCCTCCTTCTCGTTGGGCCCGTGACACACTCCGAGATTCAGGGATCGAGGGGGTCCCTGAGGAGTGGGGGCCACAGGATGGTCCGCGGCAGTCACGGAGGCACCAGGCACATTCTACGGAGCTTGTTTGCTCTAACTATTGTTTGATGACCCGTGTTATGCAGGATCAAGAGTCCACCTCTGTGAAGGAGGCTTTACAGTCCGCACCATGGAAGAAGGCTATGGAAGCCGAGTTGGAGGCTATTGAGAGGAATGACACTTGGTATCTCGTGCCTCGCCCCTCGAATAAAAAGGTGATTGACGTCAAATGGGTCTTCAAGACCAAGTACCTTAGCGATGGTTCTTTGGACAAGCACAAGGCTCGCCTTGTTGCTAAAGGTTTTGCACAGCGCCCCGGGATTCATTGTCATGACACTTTTGTCCCCACTGCTCGTATGGCGACTATTCGAGCTGTTCTTGCCTTGGCTGGCCATAAGAGCTGGCAGTTGGATGTGAAGTCGGCCTTCCTCAATGGTGATTTGAAGGAGGAGATCTATGTCGAGCAGCCTCCTGGCTTTGGATCTTCAGATGGGCAAGTCTACAGGTTAAAGAAGGCCTTGTATGGCCTCAAGCAGGCTCCGTGTGTATGGAACGAGAAGATTGACTCGTTCCTTTAGTCACAGTTGGGATATCGGCGTTCAAAGGCCGATCTGGAGCTTTATGTACACACTTCCGAGGCTGGTTGTGTGCTTTTTGTGTTGTATGTTGACGATTTGATTGTCACAGGTGATCATGCACAGAAGGTCAAAAAGACGAAGGCAACTTTACATCAGGCGTTCGAGATGACGGACTTGGGTCTACTCCATTTCTTCTTGGGTCATGAGATTTATCAGTCTCAGAGGGGGATTTTCATCTCTCAGCAGAGATATGTACAGGAGCTCTTGGTTTCTTTTGCGATGGAGGATTGTTGGACCATTTCTACTTCTATGGATCTGAATTGGAAGGCCACTTCACATTCAAATTCTCCCTTGGCGGATGCTTCCCACTATCGTCAGTTGATTGGATCATTGATTTGGCTCCTCAACACTCGTGTTGATCTTTGTTTTGCTGTTGGTCTCTTGGCAGGGTTCATCTCATGAACACCAAACGGTGCATTGGCAGGTTGCCCAGAGGATACTTCGGTATGTGAGGGGGATATCTTACTTAGGGATTCATTATCCAGCAGGCACAGGTGGTTCAGATCTTGTACTTGCAGGTTGGAGCGATTCTGATTGGGTTGGTGCTGTGGACCACAGGCGGTCTACTACAAGCTACTGTTTTACCTTGGGTGCAGGTGTTATCTCGTGGAGTAGCAAGAAGCAGCCCACGGTAGCCCTTTCGTCTACTGAGGCGGAGTATCAGGCCGCGTCTTCCACCACATGTGAGGTTGTGTGGCTTCAGAGATTGTTGGAGGAGCTTGGTTGTCCCGAGACTCGTCCTACTTTGCTGCAATGCGGCAATGAGAGTTGCATTGCCTTGGCACGGAATCCTGTTTTCCATGCCTGGACGAAGCACATCGAGATCCAGTACCACTTCATTCGGGAGAAGCTTCTGGATGAGACCATAGCTGTGGAGTACTGCAAGACAGAGGACAATCTTGCAGATTTGTTTACGAAGGCGCTTCCCCAGGCTCTACTTTGGAGACATGCCAGATCCCTTAGGCTTTTGCCCCGTTCAGGCTTTGAGCAGGGGTGTTAGCGATATCAGGTCCTGGCCTGGTCGTACAGGCAGACTGGTTGGACTGACCAGTCGGACTGCCACGTGGCAGTCCGACCTGTACTGGTCAGTCGGCTGCATTTAATGCAGCCGACTTGCATATTCTGGGCGTATATTTTCTGGCTATTTATAGCCGATGTTCAGCACAATCTTCTACATAGTTCTGTTCGCAGATTACAGGTTGGAGATCGTGCAGACTGTAGCGGACTTCGAGGTGAACAGCAGGTTGCATCGTCGAGGTGGAGATACGCAGTCCCGCGCATTGCGCCCGTGTACATATCTGCATATCTTTGTATACAGCACACTTTATACAGCAGATCTTCATCTTCCACTGTCTCTTTCACTCTCTCTCTTCTCTCTGCGTTCTCTCTCTCTCTTTCAGTCTTGGTCCCACGCTTTCGCATTGCTGCACTCTGATATATAGGGGTGGAGGGTGATCCACATGTGGCTTATGTAGTTGCAACCATGTGTTTGTTTGGGCATACCAACACTTAGTATCACCCTATTGTACTAGTTGTTTGGAAGACTGTAGAGGGAGAATCTTTGTCTTGGGAGGCTCCAAAGCTTGTGCATGAAAATGATTGTCTAGAAAAGGGCCTCAACCAACAAATTGCACCTTCTATTGTAAGAAACGAGGTTTAAAGTGCCGTTCTCCCATTTATAGTTTGCACACACATTTTATCACAAGCTCTAATGATAAGGATAAATATTGTGTCTTAAAAGTATGATCGTAGTAGCAAAGAAATGCATTTCTTTGGGTTAGGTTAGGGTTCAACAACATGCCACACTCACACACATTCACAGTGAACCAACGAACAGCAAGAGAGGAGAATGTTGGAAGGTCACATCCACTATGTGAGAATGAATATGAAAGTACAATCTCGATGGTACTAACTATCACACCCACTAACGGGCCTTCACATGAAGAAATAACCCTTCTCTAGCTAGAAGGTAAGTGCGTGTGGATAAGGAAGCGTTAACACGAAGACTTAGGAGGGACATGATAAGTGTAACAAACCCCCCTTTAGTGAATGATGTGAATGTATACAAGGACAAATCAATCCCCATGAGATATCAAGCCTAGAGCCTTGCGAAAGACTTTGAACTTCTCTCTAGAGAGAGCTTTCGTAAACACATTTGCCAAGTTGTCCTGTGTAGGGACATAAACCAAGTCAATCTCCCCTCCATGGAGCCTTTCTTTGACATAATGATAATGCATCTCAATGAGCTTAGTGTGAGCATGAAAAATTGGATTCCTTGCAATTGCCATGGCACTCTGATTGTCTATATAGATAGAAGTGGGTGGCTACTGTCTCACACTAAGATGACCAAAATGCATTTAAGCCATACACATTCCAATGTAGCTGTAAATGTTGCCATGTATTCAGCTTCATAGCTAGATGTGGCCATTGTAGATTGCTTCTTGCTAAGCTAAGAAATGCATGAATCACCAAGCATGAAACAATTACCACTAGTGAACACCCTCATGTCCAAACAACCAGCCCAATCATTGTTGGTGAATGCATGTAAGCTAAGAGTAGTGCTTGTGCTTGTGGCTTGTCTCAATGGGACTAGAGATAGACTTGTAGTCTTGCATTTGAAAACACTCAAGAAGCTACCCAATGTACTTAGATTGTTGCAAAATAATGCACCCCTCAATTGTAGTAATGTGTGTGCCAAGGTAGTAGTGTAAGTGGCCAAGATCTGTCTCATCAAACACATGTTGCAATTCAGATTTAAGGCTGAAATATGTGTCTCATGAGGTCCAATTAATCGCATGTCATCCACATAAAGAATGAGAATCAAGAGGCTATCGCCATCTTTGTGGACATAAAGTGTGCTTTCAGTGTGTGAATTACTGAAGCCAAGAGCAATCAACTATGCATGTATCTTCTCGTACTATGCCCTAGGTGGTTGCTTTAAATTGTAGAGGGCCTTATGTAAACGCCACACTTTACTTCCTGACCCATTCTAAACAAAGCCAATAGGTTGGATGACATAAACCTCCTCATGAAGATCATCGTTTAGAAAAGTAGTCTTCACATCCAATTGATGCACATGCCAATCACAAAGAGTAGCCAAAGTGATGACAGTGTGAATGGTGGTCATACGTGAAGTGGGTGCAAACGTCTCATCATAGTCAATTCCATGTTGTTGGACATACCCTTTGGCAACAAGACGTGCCTTGTAGTGATCAATGCTACCATCAGATCTGCATTTTAATTTGTAAAACCACTTTGTGCCTATAGCACGCTTGCCAAGAGGCAAGTCACATAACTTCCATGTGCCATTTTTATAAATATAGTTGATTTGATTGCATAGTTGCCATCCAATGTTCATTTTGTAAAGCATCATGTAAAAAAACAGGTTCTTCATTGCATGCAATAGTTATGACTGCCAACGCAACCAAGTCACCCTGTACATGGCGAGTGGCTGCTCTAGTTCACCGGGAAGTAGAATGGATTGTTTCCTATCCCGTAGTGTATCTAATAGCCATCTAGGAGCTGTTTTACCTTCTCAAATAGCAGTACTCTCATCAGCCACTTTATAATCAGGAATGCCTTGATCAATGGGTTGGAAATCAAGCTATTGTTCAGCATGTGTTTGTTGCTGATTGTGCTGTTGTTAACCCTTAGTAAGTTGTTGAAATTGACCAAAATCAAGTGCACTTTGCTCAAATAAAGGTAACAAACTGTCAAACATATCCATAGGCCTCACATTTGGCTGATTTTTGCAGTCCATGAAGGACTGATTAGCATGTTCAACGAATACCCTACATCTCTACTAACAAAAATCTTGTTGGTGGAGGGTCAGTACAAGTAGTACCCTTTACTTTTTGCACTATAACCAATAAATTGCATTTAACAGTCTTGTATTGTAGTTTATGTCTTTATGGTTGTGGCACCAAAGCATATGACGAAGAACCAAAGACACCAATATGTGTTGCCATTGGTTACTGGCCATTCCAAGCCTCATAAGGCGTACATTCAGCCAACGCTTTAGTTGGACTGTGATTTAGCACATACACTATGCACATGATAGGATCAAGCCAAAGCTTTAGGGGCAGCTTATTGTGTGATAGCATACAACGTGCCATTTCCATCAAAGTGCAAAATTTTCTTTCAGCCACACCGTTTTGTTTTGTTGAGGTGTGTAAGATGTATATTGATGGATAATGCCCCTCTTAGGAGTTGAACTTCCGTGACATATATTTTCCCCCTCCATCGGTACGTAGTGTAATCAAGGTACATCCATTGCCATTTTTAGCCAAGGCTAAGAGGGTTTTAAAGCATGCAAACACTTCTAATTTGTGCCTTAAAGCATATGCCCAATAATGATGAGTCATGCCATGAATGAAGGTTAAGCTAATGTGTGTATTTCAGTTTATGCTTAGTTATTAATTGGGCATGGGTCCACAAACATCACTATACACAAGTTGTAATTTGTGGTCAGCATGCATAGCTCCACCTTTGGGAAATGAAGCACAATGCATTTTGCCAAATACACAACGCTGCAATTTTTAGCAATTGAAAGATTATGCTCATGTGAAGAAGGATCATACGAACAATGTGCAACAAAGGCATAAGATTGACCAATGTCCAATTGTCACGGGGATGTGAAATTTTAAGATGCTTTAATCTTGTCGATAACATTTGATTGCAAGGATGTTGAGCACATGTGATGCACATGGTAGTTATTTCATGGTAATAGGCCAAGGACTTTCAAGGATGTAGTGGATGTCAAAGGAAAAAGTTCTGATAAGTTATGCCAATTGGGCTTTGGGGGTCAGCTAGTGTCATTCTTGACCCTAGCACAGTTTTTGGACAATAAGTGTCACCATAATAAGTGTCAATGGTGACACTGGGGACTAGCATTAGTTAATTAATTAATGCCAGTCTATGGTCAACAGAGGTTGGAAACCACTCTAGGTTTAAAATGGCCTAGCCAATTTAATTATGGATGGATATATTTAATTTTGGGTGGGATCAAAAGGGCTGAAATTAATTTTTAGGATGATTTAGTTTTGAAAATTAATTAAATGGTTGGATAATGCTGAAAAATGGGTTTAAAAGACTACCACTTGGCAAAAATGCCCATGCAAACTAAGAAAACGTTTTTGGGGGTTGGGTCTTAGCCAATCGTTTAGTTTACAACTTGGGAGGGAGAGAGAGAGAGAGGGAGGTATTGGTCCATTTTCTAATCAGAGAGCAGCAATTTGTTGCAGAAGACAGTCACCTGGGGGCCTCAGGAGGCAAGGGTAAGCAAGGAGACCTTCTAGGGGCCAGCAATAGCATTGTTGATCAGGTGATAGCATTTTGGAGATGCTTGGTAATGATGATTGATTAAATGCAGGCTGAACGAGGCAACAGGCAGATATTAGGGTTTTCTTGCGAAGAAAATTAGATTTCTCTCTCATCTTCGCTTTCTCTCACCTTCTTGAGTAATTTCTCAAACGTTCACAGCATTTCTTAGCAATTCTTAGTAGATCTCAGCCAAATTTGCTAGACAGCACGAGGATTTTTGTTGTAAACCCTAAACTTTGGTAGAAATTAGGGTTTAACAACCACCTTGGGACCTGTGCCAAGAGGAATAGGCATTGTATACTGAAATCAGCACCTGAAATTCGTGGAATTGACAGGGTTTTTAGATGCTAGGTTATCCAATGTCAATTGGGGCAGTATTTGGTCAGTTGGTGGTTCCATTTGTGCAATTCGTGGGTGGAAATCAAGAGGCAATTGACCCAATTTGCTTGTTGATTGTATGTACAGCAAGCTAATTTTGGATCAGCAAAGGAGATTGTGGAATCTCAACTTGTACACTGTTGAGAAATACCAAAAGAGGTGCCAACTTTGGGGCCAATTAGGTGTCTATTGTCCAAGATTGTTAAGCTAATGTGTACATTTCAGTTTATGCTTAGTTATTAATTGTTGTAATCAAGTGCTTGATCAAGTTTTACCACCCTATTCGACGAGGAAGGTTGGTTTCACCAAGCTTGCCAAATGTACAGTTGCATCCTTCACATTTGGTGAATTTTCAGCAATACTCATGCCCGATTGTTTCTCCTTTTTACTTTCATCCTCTTCTTGCATTCCTCAATAATGTGCCCCTTTTTCTTGCAATAATTGCACCTCTTTTTCTTAGCAATATCATCCTTGGCACTCCAAGAGTTTGTAAAAAAAGATGCTTTGTCTTTATCCTTTTAGTTTGAGGACTGCCGTGACTTTCCTTGTTTTGATGGTTGGCTGCAAACGCTTCATTGTCCATACTTATATGCGATTCAGTCTCGATTGCTCTTCTAGCAAGAATAGTGATAACAATGTATCAAATGTGTGTGCATTAGTATCGCCTTTTGCAAGTAAACAAATTGTAGTGGTAAAACTTTGATAAGTGTGAGGTAGACTAGCCAAGATCGTAGATACAAGACAAGAGAGGCATCGAGAATTATTTCATTAATATTAGCAAGCTGCTCTGTAATGTACTTGACACTTGTAATGTATGCATCTATAGACCACTCTCTATCATGTGCTCCATCCTTAAGTTGCTTATGCAAATAGGCCCACCTGATACAGTGAAGCAAACTTATGCCAAGCATCCTTGGACATTGTGTAGGATCAAATATGTGGAATAACCTGTTTGTTGCACGAGAGTGCAATCAAAGCATGAGCTTGGGCATCAAGCCCATCCCATCTCGATTGATCTACTGTGGGAGGTGCACGAGCAGTTGGAGTAGAAGATCCATTGGTAATAGTGGATGAGCTAGAAGAACATGTAGCATTTTGTGTAACTGCGCTTGCAAGCCTAACTTTTGAACCACATACATAACCCCAAAGCTGCTTGGCAACAAGCACATGCTTCATCATGTATGCCCACATGGGATAATTAGTGCCATCCAATTTGTCTAAGTCCCCAAATATGTTGAGGAAATCATTTTGCCTTGCCATTGCTTGCTGAAATTGCTGGTATTTGGACCAGTGGTTGTCCAAAGTATAAATGCAAGGGTAGGACCAAATAAAGCAAAGAAAGAACAAAAAAACTTACAAATTTTCAGAAAATTGATGGAGTTGATGAAGAATTTGAAGTTGAAAGAGCTCCGATGTGCGGAAATGTTGATGTAGAAGGTGTAATTGGCCTCAAGTTGACGAATTTGGGAAAATTTCACCAAAGCCTCTGATTTAGTTAGTGAAATTTGAGCTCTAATGTGAAAAGACCCAAATTTTGGCACAAAATTGAGCAATGTTTGAGCATGGAATGGAAAATCCCCAAAATTTTGGATTTTTTGGCAAAAGCCCTAAAATTCTTGAAGAAATTTGGGGGAAATTTAACTAAATTTCACTTCATCTAGGATATTTAAGTAGATGATTTGAATTTTTTGCACCCTTGACTCGTGGCATGGTAACCATTGCATTGATAATTAAGGATTAGGTACAATGTGAGACTTTCATTAAATTGAAAGTTTGAACTTAGAATAGTTACATTAAAAGTTTCGTTTAGTGAGAAACTTTTAAATGCCAAGCATCCCCTTGTGATTTAACGGGTCTTAGAAAGAGAAATTCATTTAGAAAGGCACGTGTTGCCTTTTCCATATGCGTCTCCTCCCTCTTGGCAGCCCACACCCAGTTTCTTGACATTCTTGATTGGAGAATGCAAGTACAGCATGTGTGGGAGTTGGGAGCAGCAGTGGCTCTTCTTCTTTTAGCATGGGGAATCAACAAGGCAACTCCCACACATGCAAGTACAGCATGTGTGGGAGTTGGGAGCAGCAGCGGCTCTTCTTCTTTTAGCGTGGGGAATCAACAAGGCAGCTCCATGATTCCTTTACCAGCAGATATTACTGCTGATTTTGATTTAATTTCATCAAAGTAGCTAATCGTAGCACTATGGGCTGAGATCCTCTCTTCTTCCTTGAGATCTTGAGCCTTGTGGACCTTCTTGATCAATCTATTATGAAGAAAGTGATTTTCTCACAGCTTTTCATGAGAAATCCCTTTACTTGTGAGAGGAACAACGTGGAATCGCATGATGATTATGTAGGACAATTATCAAAGCGAATGCTCTGTGAATTTTGGTGTAAATGTTGGCTGTCATTTCTAGGTTTTGGTGGGCTAAAGTCTGCATGTGGACCTTTGTATAGTTCAAAGTTGGTTGGAATCCAACAATGAAGGGGACAAAGTAATTGAGCACCAGTGGATCAGTTGTGTGACGAGAAGTTGCTGGAAATCTAGCCATTTTCATTTAATTTGGAGTATACTTCAACAATCTAAAGAAACACCGAAAGGGGTGCTAGGCTTTGGGTCCAACGAGAGTTGTGTGGTGCATGACTGGTCGAGCTCCAGTTCTTTGTGGATTTTCATTTGCTGAATATACCTTTCTGTTGCATGAAGTGTTTGCTAAAATGTGGTTTATTTCTCTTTGGGTTCCCAAAAGCCGGATTCATTGTGTCTTAGGGAATAGGTGTGCATCCATGCTGTAGTGGAAGAAATCTGTTCATCTGTATTCTGTGACATGCAAACAATGCTGAGGTCCTATCATAGGCGCATCTACCATAATAGCCACTCTCAGCCCTGTAAATAGAGTGTCCAGTGGACATGGACCACTGTGAATCCAATCAGCTTTGGATTAGAGGTACACCTCCACCAGTCATCAAGTAAGGAAGGGATCCCTGCCTACTCTCTAGCAGATTGGAAAGAGACTGCTTCCAAGTACATTTTGGTCATGTTGATTGTATGCTGGTTACTTTGGATTGTTGATTATGCAGAAAATGATAATTTAAAAGCCAATGTTAACAAATGAACTATGGAAAGTCAATTTTCTTCTTTTGGGTTTTTCAGTCTATGTCTATGCGAAATCTTGTTTGTGTTGCTTTGACGTGTTGAAAGAGTGCACTGATGTATTTGTTTTTTTTCAACACTTCATCTTGTCAGAAATATCCATTGGGACATGTTTATACTTTACAATGCTTATTTAGGAATCCTTGTTGACTCTACAGATTCTGGTAGTTGGTGGGGGTGATGGTGGTGTTTTGAGGGAGATATCTCGCCATGGATCAGTTGAACAAATTGATATTTGTGAAATTGATAAGATGGTCATAGATGTAAGTATGCTGTAGGAAGCATTTCTTAATGTAAGTATTCTGTAGGAAGCATTTCTTAATCCCTCTCCATCATTTCTAATATATTACTTGCTACCTTTTCTTTTCTTTGTGATTTCACATCTTTCATCAATTCAGCATATTTGGGAAACTACTTTGAACAGCTATTCTAACAGTAATGCATCATGAAATATGTTTATGGCCAGGTTTTTGTCTTTAATTTCCATCTGTTTTCAATAGTTCAGTGGAGATAGAGGCATATATCCTTATTTTCTTAACTATTCTCTCATATGAAACCTTTCATACCCCTTTCATATTAGATTGCCTTTATTTCAACAAATCTCTTATTCCCCTTCACCTTGAACAGTGAGTTGATTGTTGGTTTCTTAACTGTTACTCTGCACCGACATGGAGCAGAATTGATTAAAAATAAATCAAAACAAGTTCAGATCAAAGCACCATAATCTAACATGATGAGCAAGAAAAACAAACCTCACAATGTTAATAGTTTATCACTTTCACAAACTGAAAGGGTTCTTAGATTGAATAGGCTATGATGCTTTTTACTTCTTCATTTTTATGGGCCCTTGTTGCTCTGTGTGAAAAACAATTGGTGCCTAAGGTTTTACAACATCCTCAAGGATACAAGGTTAGTTTTTTGTACCCCCCTTCTCTCCAAAAAAAGGGAAGAAGAAACAACTGCAGAGGTAACATGCAGTGCTCTTTCTATAATGAAACATGGTCAGATTTGCTTCATAGCCTTGGGAGATGCCTTACAACAGCTAACAAACATTCTGTGGCACTTACAATGTCTGTAAAGTTTCTGCTAAGGTTTGAGCTAGCAATCTGGTGGTTGTGATAGTTATTGGGGAAACAATGAGGGACATCGAATTTCCCCTTACAACCCAAAAACTCAAGATTGTCTCCATCTAGATCCTGTAAGAGGATGCACGTCATGACAGTTGGAATGGTTGCAATGCTGAGTGAACTGGTTAGTCCTATGTGAGGACACACTAGGGTTTGTAGAGAAAACATATATTATGTGTGAACATGACTAAGACACTGAACCGAGATAAAATGCAAATGAAGAAGAAAGGGAATGAATGGATGCTGAATGAAAGCTGAATGGAAACTCAATGAACAAATTGAATATGTGAGGTGTGATACAACGGATGCTGAAGGAGCAAAGGGCCGTCCAACAACCATTGTGTCTTTTAGAGTCGGCTGAGGGAGTGTGTTAGAGAGTGCTATCCTTTGGAACAAAGCGCGAGTGCAACAAACCACTGATACTCCATGCTGCATGCGTATGGAGATGAGTTGAGACAGCCATGCAAACACAGCAGTATTTGAGAAGATGAAGAATGCATAGGTGAAACACAGCAGAGTGAAGATGACTGAATGCAAATTGACAATGGTAGACAGCTGAACGACAGTAGGATTGAGGTTGGGAGCTGAAAATGCAGTTGTCTACTTGGAACAGCAAATGCAGCACTGACACATGCTAGGCGATTGAGCTTGGAGAAGACGGAAGCCGAAATGCAGCAATGGATATGTTAGCTAGTAGTAGAAGTAGAGAATGACAGCAGCTTTGGACTCAAAACACTATGGGATGGACAAGGTAGCAACTAGCAATAATGGTGACACCAAGGTTATGATGGTGATGATAATGTATCATGTGATAAAAAGGTGTGATGATGTGATAAAAAGCTGATATTAATGATGAAAAGCAGCAATGAGTTTCCAAGGGTAGTGGGTATAGATTGGAGATCACATAGTGAACATTGATCACTTCGCTTGGAACTACCTATGAGATCCTTGCAAAAGTGATTGGTCTTAGATTGGCTCCATTGATGCCAAATATTATCCACCGCAGTTAGATGTGCTTTGTTTGAGAGTGCAACATCTTGGACTAACATCTTTGCCTTTTGGGAGTTTACTGCTCTTGCTTGTTCCAAGAATGAGGACTTCATTATGCTCCTTCTCAACTTCAAGAAATCACATGATAGGATGGACTCAGTCAGTGGGAGGACACCATAAGGATGCGGATATGGGTTGGAGGAGTTGATGTCTTCTATTTCATAACACACGGCGAGATGCTTGTTGCCAAGGTAATGGGAGAGATATTCAATATCCAGAGATTAGTGAGATAGAGATGCATTTCTAGAAGAGGTCATGAGCTCTTTCTCCATAGATAGATCCATTGGTATGGAGGCATTAGGCTGCCAATTCCTTGAGCTCAAACAACTCCTTGATGTGGAGTTTGTAGATGGCACAATAGCTTATATAGGCGGTGATGAGCTTTAGGGATTTTATAGTGGCCATGGATATATTTGTAGAGCATTAGGTGCCTTAATTGGTGTTAACTTTAAGTCCTATGGATTTGGGATATGTGACACTAGGCAGTCGGAATATTGACTGTACGAGGATTCCATCTAAGTTAGTGACTATTTTCAACATGAGGAGGTGGAACTTGGCTTTGTGGCCACATTGGCCTCAACTAGCATGACATTGCCACTAGAATTATTGCTAAGGAAAAGTCACCAACCTTTGGAAGGAGTTCAAACTCTAGGTAGAGAGAAGGATGAAACCGTCAGAGCAATCACTTCACATTTCATAAAGGAACAACACCACTATTGAAGTGCCAATTACATCTCCAAGAGCACTTGGAGTCAACACGTTTTAGGAAGGAGCCAACCATCATGCCATCCTTTTATTGGAAGCTTTATGTGATTCCTTGTAAAGGGGCATTATTGATATAAAAGTTGGAGTTAGTATTGCCAACAATGAGTCAGTTCTAGAGGCATGGACATACCCACCAATCGTGTGGAATTGTGGTGAGATATCTTGGATGCTGTGCGAGGATTAAGATTATTTAAAGCAGAACTTGGCAAGTATTCTTTTGGGCATCAGATAGAAGCTCCTTTATTGGAGCTCAATGAGGCTTTCATTAATAGAGGTAGTAGTGGTTGATAACCAAGTTTTTTTTGCAACCATGTGATACATCCCTTCTTGTTGGGCATTCTCTAAGTCATGCATTGGCTAAGAGCGCCTCATTAGGAACTTTATTGTTTGTAGCCATTCTAGATGATTGAGAGCTCTAATTGGGTCAATATACATATATGCAATGTTTGATGCCCATAGATCATTGCAATCTTGTGCTTGAGGAGCTTGGGTGCTATGTAGATTAGACAGGGCACTCATAATCTATTTCTGCCTATCCATCTCTTTCGCCTCCTCCTCCTTATAAGTCACCTCCACCTCCAGCTCCACCACCACCACCACCACCACCACCACCACCACCACCACCACCACCACCACCACCACGATCACCACCATCTTATCCTTCACATCCATCTTACCCCACATTCTCTACACCTCATGGTTCTACCTCATCTTTTGCCAAGTATGCATTGAATGACAAGACTCGTTTTAATGGATCAAACTTTACAACTTGGTCGAACTTGATGAGACATGTCCTTGACTCACAGAACTTATGGGATCTTGTGCAGGGGTTGGAACCCCAACCCGATTACGCACTCGTTCCATACGAGATTGTTCGCTCATGGAAGGCTAGGAATGCCTCCGCTATTGTTCAACTAATGCATGGCTTATTGCTTGGGTTTCATCAACTTTAACATTTTGACTTAGTGTTAGAACGATGGGGATACTTGATTGACCGCTATGCAGCCCGAGATAGGAGCCATCAAATAAATCTTGACCCTGAGTTTCAGAAGTTAAAAATCTCTGACTAGGGTGACTTGAGAGTCAAGTTGGTTGAGTATCGACGTCTCCTTATCGGATTCTCCACTACAAGGACTCCTAAGTTTTTTGATGATTAGGTCACATTGTATCTTAACAAGCTACCACGTAAATACTTCAATTTTGTGCAGCAAATGGTTTCTGAATTTTGCCACGCATGAATTTGAGTATCAACTATGGATTATGCACGGTTTGATCAGTTTCATATGATTAATTCCTCAGAGGGGATCTTGTTGCTCATTCTCAGAAGGGGCAGCAAGGGAAGGGTAAACAAAATCAATCTTCAAATCAAAATAAAAAACAAAATCAAGCAAGGGAATCACAAGGAAACTTCTAGTCTCAACTCAAACCTAGGTGGCAGAATGTACCTAAGAAGAATATGTATTATCAACATTGTCAAAAGGTGGCCATTTTGATGATGAGTGTTGATCAAAGGCATCAGATACAACACCAAAACCCAAGTCAAAGACCCTTTCTCCTTAGTCGGGCAATCCCCATCAAGGGAGACAATGTGATGGCAAGGGGCAGTGGAAAGGTCAGACTCACACTGCTCATCGATCAGCCATCTTAGTTGACAACGTTTTCAACTCTAGAGGGCTTGTTTGACTGGTCTGCAAGGCCCACATCGTCTCCATCGAGACATCCGATGCAAGTCTCATCTACGTTTGTGAGTTGCCTTCGGATGAGGTTATGACAGAGGCCTACTCGTCACAGTCGAGTACATCAACACCTGTTTGGATTGTGGACATCCTTGTAGTTGGGCGAGTCTGTGTAGGAGACAATTCCTCGGTTAAGATCGAGACTCAAGATTGTGTCAGTTTTGCCATTGACAAGGGTCTGGATCTGGCTTCATTGAACAATGTATAGCATGTCCCTTAGCTTGGGGTGAACTTGTTATTTCTTCAATAGCTTTGCCGGTTGGGGCGAGTAGTTTTCTTTACAGCGACCATAGTCAAGATTCTTGACTCTCAGATTGATTTAGCGATTACTCGTGGTGAGCATAGCCTAATGGCCTATACCACATGATCCATTGTCTTTTCAAGTCGACAGCTGCCTGAGGGCTCCGTGTTCCATAGCTTCTAGGCATTAGCCACATCTTGGGAGGCTATGAACAATGAGTGTCTTTAGCATTCTCGTCTAGGGTATCTTGACTATGACTCTCTTTATGAGTTATCTTGCCATGAGGTGGTTGAGGGTTTTCCTCGGTTAAAGCTAGCTTGAGATGTTTGTAAAGCATGTCGGCTTGGAAAGCAACACCGTATCCCATTTCCTCAGCACTCTACACATAGAGTTGAGGTGCCTCTTAGATTGATTCATGTTTATCTTTATGGGCCCATATCCATTGCTGCCTTGAATGGCGTGTTGTACTTCTTTTTTATAGTGGATGATCATTCGAGATACATGTGGATGTACTTCCTTTAGTATAAGTCTTATGCTTTCACATATTTCTTTGCTTGGGTGTTGTTGGTTATAACTGGACGGGCTGTCATGTGGTTGCATGAGGAGTGATAGCGGTGGTGAGTTAATCATCCATGAGTTTTCTGAGTTTCTACAATAGCATGGCATCTCTTGCTAGCTCACCTCAACTAACTTTTCCTCTCAGAATGGAGTTGTAGAGTGTAGGAATCGAACAATCATGGAAATGGTATGCTCTATGTAGAGCTCCTTGAGCTCCTTTGGGTTGAGGCTGCTAACACTGTGGTGTATATCCTCAATTGGTGTGTAACTACGGCTCTTCCTCAGAGGAGCCTGCACAAGGCATTCTTTGGATCTCGGCTTGTTATATCTCACTTCAGAGTCTTTTGGGTGTTGTACACACACACACACACACACACACACACACACACACACACACTTGATGATAAAATAAGAAAGCACACTCCCTGAGCTGATCTCCTTATCTTTGTCGGATATTCCTCTGAAGCGAAAGCCTACTGTTTGTTCAATCCTCGGATAAATATGGTGATCATTAGGAGTGACGTCATCTTTGATGAGAGGAATATTGTATAATCCTTTGGATTGGATTCTAATTCGATTTTTTTTTCCACATCATTGGATATCGTGACTATCATGAGGACATGTATTTTTGAAACCTTACTTAACATGTGGATTAATTTTTAATCACATGATTAAGTAAATGTTGCATATGTGAGGTGCAACTGTAGTTAAAGTAAATTTATGAGCTCGGGACTAGAAGAAATCACGAGATGTCAAAGGCAAAAGTTGCTACAAGCTATGTCGCACAGGTACTTGGTGATATTTGGTGTCAGTTGTTGGCCTAGGTCATTCTTTTGGCCATAAGTGTTAGTTGTTGCTACTAGAGAAGTGGTGTTTAATGGTATCTAACGCCAATTTGATGGTCAAAGATGATGCAGAGACACTCGGAAATGGAAGTTGCCTAGCCAATTTCATTATTGGCCAGTCATTATTTTTCAGGGCACTGAAATAATTATTAGAATAATTTTCAGTACTAAAAGATTGAAAATTAATATTTAATTATGAAAAAGGTTGAAAAAACCATTTGGAAAGGCTGTCACTTGTCAAAAATGCCCATGCAAGACTAAAAAACGTCTTTAGAGGTTGGAGAGAAGCATTTCTATAAATTCAGCCTGCAAGGAAGAGGGAGAGGAGGCTGTTGGTTTGATTTGCAGCCATTGGAGGACCTTTTGAAGCTGCTAGGGGCAAGAGAATACCAATCAATAGCAGGGGACAGCATCTACAGGTTGTTGAGATAGGGCAGCAGCTATAAATGACTGATTTTCTTTAGTTCTTTGCATTTACAAGTTGTTGTGGCATGGCAACAGGTGCATTTGACTGATTTTCAGCCATTCTTTGTGACAAAACTTTGAATTTTCTCTCTCTATAGCTTTTTCTCTCATCTCCCAGCCATTTCACAGCTTTGCTCTGAAGATCTCAGCATTTGGACCCTTGGAGGTTGAGAAATTGCAAATTTCTGTGTTGTAAACCCTAATTTACAGTAGAAATCAGGGTTTAGCAGTAGCCTTGGAAAGCGTACCAAAAATTGGAAGCCCCAAGACTTGGATTCAACAAGGCTGAAGGTGAATTTCAGCTGAATTTAGAAGGAGGACTAGCCAACCATTGAATTTGGGGCATTTCCATCGTCTATGAAATGGGTGAGGCCAATTGAGTGCTCAAATTAAGGGGCAAAATAGATTGAAGACTTGTTGGTCACTTTGGACAGCAAGGGGAGTTGAAATACCGAAAGGGATGGGAGAATCCCATTGTAAGTCAACTTTTTCTTCAATAAAGCTAAAGAAATACCGGAAGGGGCACCAATTTTGGGGCCAATCGGGTGTGTATTGTTCAAGATCAGTAGGTAAATTTGTATTTTCAGATTTGCATTTATTGTTTGCTGTTGTAATTAAGTTGTAATCAGGGATTTGCCACCCTATCTGAGAAGGAACACTGGTTTCATGGTTCCATTGTGATCTAGTCCAGTTAGGATGCTTGGCTTTCACCTAGGCGACCCGGGTTCAAATCCCAACAATAGTAGGAGAAGCCGAATAAAAAGTTGTTTAAGGCTAAGAAAAGGGGCAGATCTGAATATCAGTCTGAAAAGAGGCCAAAACAACAAAGAAAGGGCTCGAAAACATTGGCACAACGTAGGGAATTGATGACTGCAAATAAATGTTTTATTTGTGAATATGAGGGTTACATTGCAAGGGACTATCCTAATAGGCAGCAAGCTGGAAAATCAGAAAATCAGGGAGATTTTAAAGGAAAGAAGCCTAAAGCATCAGTGGGATTGGTGCATGATGTTGTTAGCGATCAGTCCAATGATGATGCTATTGAGTTGTGCAGAGCTTGGGGCAAAATTAGGGATCAACATGCATTGATTTTCTTTGATAATGGTGCATGAGCCAACTTCATCTTTGTTGACATGGCCGCCTGTCTAGGCATCAGAGAGGATGAGATGGGCCCCATGGGAGAAGTTGGAATGGCGTTCAAAGGCCATGTAGAGCTTGTCACGCTCATTGGAAAGCTTCGGTTGCACATACAAGGATATGTGGACAATAAAGAGTTCTTCATTGCTCCAGTTGAGGGTTGTAATGTATCGCTTGGTATGTTGTGGTATCATCGTATGCATGCGGTGATTGATTCTTGTGCAAAAAAAATCACTATTCAGCATAAGGGAAAGATCCTCACACTTGATGTAAAGTTGAAAGGTGAATCTGTCCTTGTTGTATCTGCAACTACCATTTCTAAAGTAATGAAAAATCATCTTTCAGCATGCTTGGTTTTTACTAAAGATAAAGATGATAGTGAGAATGTTGGGAACATGTCTAAGTTGGAGAAGAATCGCATGTCATTTCTGAAAATGTATGCTGATTGCTTCTCTCAGTCACTTCCAGGGCAGCTACCGCTTGAAAGGCCTGAAGATCATGGCATAGATCTTATCCTTGGAAGTAGTTCACCTAATAAGCCACCCTACAGAGTTAGTGCAGCCCAACAGGAGGAGATTATCACTGAGGTAAATGAGTTGTTAGAAAAAGGGTTGATTTAGCCCTAGCTCATCTCTTTTTTCTTCTCCAGTGCTTTTGGTGCAGAAAAAGGATGGTTCATGACCTATGTGCATTGATTATCATGCTTTGAACAAGATCACAATAAAAAATCATATTTCGATTTCTTGGATCGATGATGTTATGGATAGATTGCAAGGGCAATCATATTTAGCCGTATAGATTTGAAAAGTGGGTATCATCAGATATGCATTAGACCAAAAGATGTGCCTAAGATAACTTTTAGGACATCTTTTGGATTGTATGACTTTCTTGTTATGCCTTTTGGACTTACAAATGCTCCTGCCACTTTTAATCGGACGATTGATCGTATCTTCAAGCCATATAGAGGATTTTTTGGCACTTTCTTTGATGACATGATTGTCTATTCAAAGAACGAGACAGAGCATAGAAAACACTTGGATATGGTGTTCAATAAACTGTGTGACCATAGGCTGGTTATCAATGACAAGAAAAGGGAATTCTTCTTGTATGAAATCCACTTTTTGGGGCATATTGTATCGGCTGATGGTATTCGTATGGACCCTGCAAAGGTTGAAGCAATACGATCATGGCCACCTTTGAGGAATGTGCATGAGATCCGTAGCTTCTTGGGTTTATGTTCTTACTACAGGAAGTATGTATGTGGGTTTGTTGAAATTGCATCTCTATTGCATGCTTTGTAGAAAAAGGATGTGTCATTTAGATGGACAACAGTGGAAATTTCAGCATTTGAAAAGCTGAAGGAAAAGATGACTTCAGATCCTATGCTTGTGTTGCCCGATCTAAGAAAGTCATTCATAGTTCAATGTGATGCATGTGGTAACAACATTGGGGCTGTTCTTATGCAGGACGACTGAGTTGTGGCTTATGAGAGCCGAATTCTCCATGGTGCAAAAAAGAATTTGTAGGTCTATGAGAAAGAGCTATTGGCTGTAATTCATGCAGTGTCTACGTGGAAACATTATTTGTTAGGGGTTGGTTTTACAGTGCAGACAAACCATTAAACTTTGAGGTACTTTCTGACGCAGACAAAGTTGTTAGAGAAGCATATAAGATGGGCAAATTTTCTCTCTATGTTTCATTTTCAGATTATACATATTGATGGTAAAAAGAATGTTGTGGCTGATGCATTATCACGTAAGCTACAAATTTCAGCTGTTAGCATGGTTTATGACACTGAGTTGGATGCCATGAAAGAGCAATATGTTACTGATTCCGACTTTGCTAATGTTTATGATCAGCTTTGCAATGGCCAAAGGCATGAACACTTTGTGCTAAGAGA
>NW_028229527.1:1082215-1201544 GCF_053477565.2 Lygodium microphyllum
AGTGATGACACCAATCATGGGATCCAGCCTTAAAAGTCACCCTATGAGGTAGGAATTTAAACTTAACTTTGCATTATTGCTCTTTTATATCTACCTTGACTAAAATTGCAAATGAAGTTGAGGGGTCATTAGAGACTTGTTTACCCTTATTGTTAATCTTGTTATCATCTTGCTTGGGTCAATTCTCTTCATAATACTTTTTGTCGCTACACTTCTTGTAAAGAGGCATATAGTTCTAATTTTTGTGTGCACTTGGACAATACGTAGCCATGTTCCCTTCATGTTGGCATCAATAACAAATTATTGGTCCTCTAGGCCATTGTTGTGCATTCTACCCCATTGTATTATGGAATTTTTTATTATTTCTCCTAAAATGATAAATTTTTCAATGATTCCAATCACTATTATAAGTATTTCAGGGCATTGGAGATCTTCCTTGGATAGGCAAACCTCATAGCCTAAACGGCTGGGTAGGCGATTCAATCTTGTAAGTAGTATTATCCATGTCCATGTAATTGTACTTTTTCTGCATTGCTTGTGCTTCTTTCTAATCCTAACCTATCTTATGCCAACAATTTGTACCCAAATGCCCTATCTTTAGGCAAAAGGTACGTAATGGTGGATAGTCTAGCACTAACCTTGAGGGAGTTGTACATTCAATAGCCACATGACCATACCCATGGCAATTACCACACCATATATTTAATCTAGGTGGATTGGTAGTCAAACTACTTGAAGGTCATTATATATTGGTGGCTTGCATTGTTATTGAATAAATTTCTTTTAATGGTGCTTGGACTGCATCCATTATCTTCTCTTTTAATTTTCCAAGAGACATTGTGATTATGTTTACTACTTTGGCTTCATCTAGTGTAGACTAAGTCTAGGGCACCAATGGCATTCCTATCTGCATCATATAGGCTAAAATCAAAGTATAAGGATTCAAAGGTACCTTTGGCACATTAGAACTTGTAGTTAGATTTAATGGAATGGTCACATAGGACAAGTTCTTGGGCACTCCACTTGAACTACGAGGATAATCCATCCAAGGCTCCTTGAATAAGTCCTTCTATTGTTGTTGAGTAAGCTGCACTTCTTTCCACCATCTAGCATGGCTTTTTGCTTCTACCAATGTAGCAGGCTTACATGATAATGCACATCTAGCTTAAGACCATCTACAAATTTTTGCTTTTGGGTTGGCTTGGGATTCATCTTTCATATGATTGTTTCTGTATGTTCAATATAATGTTTAACACTCTCAATTGTCCCTTGAGATAAATAATCCAATTGAAGAGCTAACCGATCTTGGACCCTTGTCATCAAAAAATTTCTATGAATGGTAGGGCAGCATAAATTCCCTTATATTGATTACTTAAGTTGTTGTACCATCTCATTACTTCATCTAAATATCGCTAGAAGGATATGAAGCTTCCAATCGGCATCCATTGTCTTGTTTGCTACATATATTACTTCAAACCTTTGTATATATGCATTGGGATCATTGTTCCAAAGACCTCCAAATTGGGTAAAATAGTCTTACAAGATTGCGAGCTATGATTTCCCTAAATAAGTTCCTTTGTCCAAAATCTCGAGTAAGGTCAACCCATGCTAGTTCCTTGGGCTCTTTAAATAGGGATCTTAACCCCAAGTTAGTCACATCTTAAAATGGTTCTCATGGGAAACTCTAAATAAGGATCGTAATCCTAGATCTAATGCTCGTTCTATCCATGGAGCCTCCATTGGTTCATTAAATAACTATTTTAAACCGAAAGTAGACTCTAAGTCCCAAATAGTAGAGGATTTGTCAATGCATATTGTAGCATTAATCTCACTTTTAGATCTTCACTTGCTAAATTCTCCCTTTAGTTAGGCTATCCATACTTCCTCTCGAGGGTGCTTTGTCAAATTGGATTTCGGGTCCAATAGGTTCTTCGTTTGAACTAGATGTTGCATCTATACCACCCAAGTCTACTAACATGTTGACTATTTCGAGTTTCTCCAATAACCAAGCCTCTTGCTTTGCATAGTTGCTTGTTCCCTTGCTCATTGATCTTGAGCTGCATTTTGTTGTTTCCTTCTCTCCTCCAAACTCATACACAATCTAACTCCTTCCTATCTCACACTAACTTAAATTGGACATAGATTACTATCATCTCCATAGCTTCATTTTCCTTATAGATTATTTCTTAAGCTTCCATGCTTAAGGTTTTCACTATAGCATGAGTACTCAATAACTTAAGAAAGGATGGCAATTTTTTATTCACTGTTTCAGAACAGTTGCTATAACCCTAACTCTAGATCAATAATTGTTCGATGTCCACACATAAATGTTGCCCAAAGTACCTATCACCATCAAGAAAATCCATATCCCTTGCCCAATTTAATATTTACCATTAACAATCTTGGGGAAATTTTAAAAAAAGTAGTCTATTAAAAAAGAGACTTCACATTCGCTTCGGGGTCGTCTCGCGACTGTGCGGGTGGAGGAGGAAGGAGGGATGCCTTCGACCTCTCTCCCTTGCTTGGGGCGATCCCCCTCCGTCGTGCTCATTCGGGCACGCCGCTACCTTGATAAACCCTTTGCCCCTCCCCGCACGCGGGGGTGGTAGGAGGAACTTGATAAACCTTGTCTTGTCTGAGATTCCTCCCCTTGGGAGGATCGAAAAACAAAACGCAACGACTCTCAACAATGGATATCTTGGCTCTTGCAACGATGAAGAACGCAACAAAATGCGATATGTAGTGTGAATTGCAGAATTCCGCGAATCATCGAGTCTTTGAACGCAACTTGCGCCCGCGGCTCGTCCAAGGGCATGCCTGCTCGTCCAAGGGCAATTGGTCTTGCCATTTAACTAGATAAGGCTATTTTTAAGCTAATAATGCGAGTTATCTTCCATGAGACCTTGTTGTAATTTCTGAAAAATATGGTTGATCTCTTCATCCAAAAGATAAGCCTCCTGTAGTTCTTCAATCCAATCACTATATAGCTCAGTCATTGCTGAAACTTTGCAAGCCCACATACAAGAAAGAGAATTAGCCACTATATTGCCTTTACCCCTCATATGAGTGATGTCAAAAGCATAATTTTGTAGTATAGCTACCCACCTACGTTGCTTAGGAGTAAGATAAGATCAAGTAAGGAAATACTTAAGGACCCTATGATCACTTTGAACTCTAAATCGCTTGCCATACAAATAATGGTTCCACTTCTTTATTGCATGCAAGATAGGCAACATCTCTTGGTCATAAACATTCATGGTCATCTCTATGTTTGTAAGCTTATGGATTTCAAAGGCAATCACTCTCCATGCTCCTACAACAAAGCAGTCCCAATGCCTTGGCCACTAGCACCACACTGTATTGTAAACTCATTCGAAAAATCCGAGCATACTAGAATAGGAGCGGAAATAAGGGGTTTCTTTAATTGGTTGAAGCTACTATCAGTAAGAGCATCCCAAAAGAAAGCTTTCTTCTTCATCCTATCAGTCAAAGGAGCTACAATAGTTGCATAATGCTTGATGAATCAATGATAAAATGAAGATAGACCAAGAAATCTTCTAAGAGAAGTAGTAGCAATAGGTATTGGCCAATCTTTAATACACTGCACCTTCTTGGGGTCAGCTTGTATCCCTTTTTCACTGACAATATGTCCCAAGTATTCCACTTCAATTTGCATGAAAGAGCATTTATTTTCCTTAGCAAAGAGTCTATGATGTCTCAATACATCAAAACCCTTCCTCATGTGTGATAGGTTGCCCTAAAGGGTCTTACTATAAATCAGAATGTCATCAAAGAAGACTAAGATAAACTGAAAGAGGAAATGCTACAAAATCTTGTTCATCAGACTCTCGAAGGTAGCTAGAGCATTTGTAAGCCCAAAGGGATCACTAGGAAATGATAGAGCCCTCGATAAATCCTAAAAGCAGTCTTGATCTCATCACCTCACGCATACAGATCTGATGATACCCTAACCTCAAATCAATCTTCGTAAAGAATCTAGCCCCCTTAAGCTCATCTAGTAAATCATCAATCATGGGTATTGGATACCTATTCTTCACTATGATCTTGTTAAGATACTGGAGATGCATAGGGTGAAGAACTAGGTTCAATGAATCCTATCTCAAGAAGTTCCTTGATTTTCTTGACTACTTCCTCTTGCTCACACTTGGATAATCTATAGGGTGGCTTATTGATTGGCTTTGAGTTGGGCTCCAAATCAATAGGATAATCTACTACTCTCTTGGGAGGCAATGAAGTAGGCACCTCAAACAAATCCCTATACTCCTCAAGAGGAGCTTTCAAGGCTGGATGACTTGCTGAATTTATGGACTAATCTTCAATCTCTTTATTCAAATGCAAAACAAATATCTGTGAATGCCTCTTGTACTCCCTTTTGAGTTGTTGAATGGTAATAAGCTAAAACTATGATCTACTAGGGATTTCCTATAAATGGATGAGCTATCCATCAAAGACAAACTCCATATACAACTATGAGAAATCCATAGTGATTTTGCCTAATGTCATATCAACCAATCACAACCAAGTACAAATATCTATAGGCCCCATTTCCAAGGTAACCAGGTTTGCTTTTGCTTCAAAATTTTCAGCCAGTTGTAAAGAAACCAGTGGACATATTTGTGTGCTAATTTTTTATTCACCATTGGCCACTTGAACTCTTATGGGCTGCTATAAGTCAGTGGAAAGACAATTCAGCTTGTCCATAATGGACTTATTCACAAAACTATTGTACTGCCACTATCTATCAAAATGAACATAGCCGTCCCAGGAATGTTACCCTTCATACAGAGTGTATTAGGGCTCTTAGAACTTGTCCAAGAATCCATGGAAATGGAACAACTAGTGGTAGCAAGTGGCTCATGATAAATCCCACCTAGGTCAAAAGGAACACTCCCACCCGGATCAAAAGGAAAAGAGTCGGCTGGATCATAATAGTACTCTTGCCCAACTTCTTCCTCAAAATCCCACCTAGGTCAAAAGGAACACTCCCACCTGGATCAAAAGGAAAAGAGTCGACCGGATCATAATAGTACTCTTGCCCAACTTCTTCCTCAAGATCATCATTTTCAGCATTAGGTGCTATTGCATTAGCCTCATCAATATCATATTCAGAATCCTCAAAGACTAACATACTATGAACCTTGGCTTTTGCATTTTTGTATACACACTTTGTGGCATGATCAAGTGTATACTTTTCCCCACACTTGAAGCATAAACCCTTTTCCTTTCTTTCTTTGTAGAGGTCCATAGGAATAGACTTGGGATTCTGAAATAGATTTAGGCTTGTTGTCCCCTTGTTTGAAGTCAAATCTAGGACTCTTTGTTGTCTTGGAATTACTTTGATGTCTTGAAGCATTGAACAATGGATAAGTTGGCACCCTTAAACCTCCACTTGGCGCATGATTACTGCCATAAACATGACCAACTTGTTCATGTTTTAAAACAGTCCTTGACTATCCATAACAAGGATGAAATGAGGACTCCTTTCTATATTTCCTTCCATGGCACTCTGCAAGCTCAATAGCTTTGAAAAGAGAGGTAGGCCATGACATCAATTGATAAGGATGGCTCTAAGCCATACATGTACTTGTGGACCTTAGTCTCATCACTTATGCTCTCTACATACATGGTCAGATTGAGGAATTGATTGGTATACTCTCTTACACTTAGGACTCTTTGCTCTAAACCATACCATCTCCATGCCAATTTCTCTTTTTCAAGAGGGGAGACAAAGACTTCAGCCATAAGTGACTTAAAATCTTCCCAATTCTCTACAAGTATGTTTTTCTTTTTAATATACCTCCACCAAGTATGCCCAAATCCCTCCAAATGCAAATAAGAAAAATGAGTCTTCATATCATTAGTTTTAGGAAATATGTCAAAGTAAGATTCCAATTTAGAGGTCCACTCCTCTAGATCAGATGGTGAAGATGATTGACCATTGAACTTGGCCAAAATGAGCTTATCGTTCAGCTCTCTTTCATGGAAGGGTTGTTGTCCTAAAATAGACTGGTCATGAGCATTAGGCATTGAACCCCCAAAATGTGATGGAACTCTCCCAATAGGTGGTTGAGAACTAGTATGAAACCTTTCCGTTGTTAGAGTACCTCTACGAAGTTGGGTATTCAACCCAAAAGCTTGGGAGTTGGCACCATTCAAACTGCTTAAATAGTCATCGTGTCTTTGTGAAGTCTCACCTACTTCATATTGGCTATTTGGGATACCCCTTCGTCCAATGATTCCATGACATTGACCATTTTGGTTAGGTGGCTGAAGTGGGACTGAGGGCTCACTATTTGAATAAGCTTTCTCCTTTGCTTCTTTAGATCCCATTTGCATTTGCATCCATTGGGAGAATTAAGTCATTATTTGAGCATTAGATTCTACTAACTTATCAATAGAATCCTTTGTTTGAGTAGTTTAATCCATTAATTTCTCAATAGAAGACTTTGTTTGATTAGTAGAAGACAAGACCATCTACTCCACTCTTGATAATAGGTCCTCATGACATTGGGCATGTCTACTTTCATGAGCACACAAGGTATTACTAAGTGCATTGATTTCTCCATGCACTTGGGGCTCTTTAGGACTCTCTTGGGGTATATTCTCCAGCATAGAATCTATGATTTACTGTGCATAATCATCCTGGGCCTTACTTTTGCCTTTATGCCCTACCATAATAGTGTAGTCTTGCAATACCTCCTATAAGAAAAATGGCTATTACTAGAGCTATGAAGCTTCAATTCAAAAAAAATTGATTCAAATTGAAGCCAAGGATGCCCTCTTTAAGATGAGCTATAGCACACTATAATAGGTTTAGGACATAAAATTATGCAATTCAATCTTTGAATTTGAACTATCCAAGCCTACACCCTGTTTCAACCAGTGAATGCCCTGTTTCCACCTGTAAGGTAAAATAGTAGTTCCAAATGTCTACCAAACCTTGTAGGCAGTTGAGTAGGACTTGTGGGCACCTTGTAGTACATGCACATGTATCTTAGTATGAAGTTTGTACCTGTAAGGGCCTGTAAATACCCTGTAGTGTCCTATAAAGTTCTTGTTTTGCTCTTGAAGGTACTTGAGCCTTTGAGAACACTTCAATCTTCAATTCTCCACTCACTGTACATGTTTGAGGGATAAAATGGTAGCACAGGCTCCCTACACGGGTTGTGAATCACCGGGAGGTGGGCAAAGTTCCCTCTGGGTCAGTTGGTTGCACCCCCTTCAAAATCTTTGATAGTGAGGGAGGGTCACCTCTCTTTTGTCCCACTACCTCCCCTAACATCCACCTTTTTCCTTGGTGGGTATACCAACATAGTAGTAGCATGCTATTCTAATCAATCAACATGAAATGTATGTCTGAAATATTCATTCAGCCCTTTCATGAAATGCAATTGGATGGAAATTTTGAAAGATTGGATAGGAAGAGGGTCTTACCAATGCAATTCAGTGACTCACTGATTGCTAGCACTTACCCTTTTTACTTTATTTCAAGCTTGGATAAAAGAATTCAGCAAATCAAGTCAAGGTTATGCATCAAACTTTGTAAATGATATCTATGATGAAATATGATTGAATCAATGTTGAAATTCAATGAAATGGGCTCTAATTAATAGGAAGAGCACTAATCTCTGATCTATTGATCAATTCAGAGAAGTAATTGATCAATAATCTCTCATCAACAAGTGAAAAATCATAAGCAAGTGGATTATTGAGAGATTTCAGAGATTAAGCAAGAAAGACACATTGATTAAGCATGAAGAAGATAGTTAATGTTAGCTCCAATCCAAATAATGGAAGAATCCTCCATAATCCACCATGAATCCATCATAAGGCTTGAAATATCGATAAAATTAGTCCATAAGCTTCAATATGATCAAATCCATGAAGAATCAATGCCTTAAGCTTGCTTGAATACTTGAATACCAAAGATTTAAGCCTCTTGAAGGAAAGCCCCAAAATAAACCTTCAATATGAGCTCTAAGATCCTCAATGAGCTAAAATCCTTGCGATGTCTTCAATCTTGGAGTCCATTCAGCTTTAAAATGATACTAGAGAAGCCTTGGAGGTCAAGAAGATCTAGAGATTGAATAAATTTGAGCTTCCAGGTCTGTGACTATGGCTACCATACTGTGTTTTAGGGTTTTCAACAAACAAGATGAAGATCATAGCTTCAATCTTGTTGAAAGTTGCTGAAGGTATGCCTTACTGAATACTTCAATGTTATGCAACCAAACTGTAGAAGATATACAACAGAGGAAGAAGAAGATTAGAGTAGGAAATTTAGCACAATTTTGCGGTGCATTTTTCGGGTAGTTTGCTACTCCCTTATAACTACATAAGATGCCTAACCATGGTACTCAATCTGTAGTCCAAGACTTGAGGAATCATTGCCCCATGGTTTACCTCAGAGAAATGGTCAGTAGAGATGAAACTTGAAAGATTTCTTGGCAGCCATCATTGAAGCTTTAGCCAAAAGCTTGTAAGAGAGAGAAAGAGAAGCTCCACTTGAAAAGTAACCACAGTTTAACTCCCAGTGAAGCCTAGTTAACTCCCATTTAACTATTTACCTCCAAATTGCATGAAAATTTGATGATGACCTGCTATTTTAGCCTTCCACCGCCATATCTAACCTTGAAGATCTCACCTTGAAATCTCCAGATATAGTCTCCTGCTAATTGTAGATGGTTTGCAAACCTCTGCTAGTCACTGTCTTTGTCAAGTACCTGTAGTACTTGTTTGAAATTGGTTTTTAGGAAGAAAATTAGGTTGAAATAGAAGGAAAAATGAATCAAAGATCAATGCTTTGATACCACTTGCAAGAAGTGAACTGGAGAGAGAGAAGACTACAAAAGAGTTAGGAGTGCAGAAGAGAGAGAAATAGAGTGACAAGGAGAGATAAATACTAGAAATGGAGAGAGAACGACAGGAAAGAGAAAGAAGCCATTGAAGCTCAGAGCAAGGTGAAGAGAAAAAGGACATTAATGTATTAATGTGTCAAAAAGATGAGAAAAATTACATGTCCTCTCCTTTTATATCAATGTTAGTGTGACATGGCATCAATATTATTTACACACTAAATCCTTATTCTTCCAACTTCTTACACTTACCCCTATGCCACTTTTTTATGTCTTTCACATATGAATTTCAAATAACCAAAAAATATTTAATATTTAAAATATATTATTATTATTATTATTTATTAATAAAATCATATGATAAAGTGTATGACCCACTCTAGACTTTCCTAGCCCTTTTATCCCAGTGTGAACACATTGTAGCACAACAAATAAATAACTACTTGTTCTTGTTTCAATTATTTAAGTGTTTAATTTAACTAGAAAATTTTATTTTATTTTTTATGAGCTTATTAAAATATAATGAAACCATAGAAAAGCAAAATTATACTTTAAAAATCTAGCTTTTTCATTTTAAAAAATAGTAAGTAGATTCTTTAAAAATAAAGAAAAATTAAAAAGGTTTTCTTCAATCTCTTAAATACTAAGAAAATATAAAATTTACCTATTGTACATTTTTTAAAATTCTATACATTTTAAAAGATTTTTTAATTCCTAATTTAATGCGTCTTTCTTATTTTTTTCATTTTCAAACATTTCAAACAAGATCTAAAGATCATATCAAATATAAGTGATGCACAATTAGGTTTCAATGCATAAATTAAAAATATCAAACATAGTAAATTGAGAGTTTTCCATATTCTTAATTAATTATAAAATGACGTACTTACTTGCTAATTTTGGGATTTGTAGTTGCATCTTTGAAGATACGTCTCCATAGTCCAACAATGGAAATTGGTCTACCAACTTGGTCCCTCAACACTTCCTCCCCTTATTACCCGCTGTGAGTCTCTCACTTTGCTTGAACCGTTTGAATTCCCCAGGTATGAATCAATCTTTGTGGTTCTTTAAATTGAATCTTTAAGCTGAAGGTTTGAAAGAAGAAAAGAAACATTATGTTCTTCTCTAATCTATTGTATCCACAATTGGCACCATGAATGTGTGACTTGAGGCTACACCTGGACGAGGGACTGAGAGAGAAATGATGGAGATTGAAATGAGGGTGAAGGAAATGATTAAGAGGTTGATAACAATGATAATCATGAAGACAATGGTGATGAATCGTGATGATGAGGCCAATGATGATGGCGAGGGTGAGGATTATGATGATGCAATGTTGATCTTTTCTCTCCCTCCCCTAAACATTCACATGCCCTCTATCTCTCCCTTCTCTATCATCCCAAAAAACATGGCTAATGGCCCCCCTCATCCAACAATATCTTTTTTTCCTCCTTTTATTTCATTTCCTTTTCTTTAAAACCTTTAACCTTCAAATTTTACGATTCTCCCCCCTTCCTTATCATACACTATCCCCTCGATGTCTCATTTATACAGATACTACAAATGGACTATGAACAAAGGTAATTTGTGAAGATAGTCTATTATTACAATCTGTGTAATTGTCTTAGACCCTTAAAAAATAGTCTGATTGCAACTCATCATTTAAGGGAACCTTATTGTCCTTTGTATAGGCATGAAACTTAGGGATCTTTACTATGGCCAGCTAACTCGTAAGTGCAACCTCCCCTCTTGAGAGAGTCCCCCAATAAAAAATTCCACAATTGTTATTTGGCCTGTGATTTTAGCTTTATTCCTTCCTTTCCCAACTCTAAATTTGGCAACATTATATTCATATTTCCCACCTTCTTTCCTTGCTAGATTGTAGAGATGCATCCTTCGAAGGCAACAAGTACAACTGTATCTGCATGGAATCAATTTGAAATTATGGTAATCATGTGTTGTGTTTATACAAATTTGTTGAAAATTCTTGTAATGTTCGGCACATTTTTATGGGTTGTCAAGAAGACGAAGTATAAGACCATACAAATCAAATGAAAGAAGACTAAGATACATGACTTGCAATCATCGCAATATGGCTTTCCCCTAAGATTTTGTGTTTTTTGAGTTTTGTGTTTTTAATGTTTTTATTTGATTTGTTTTTGCATTTTCGTTCTATGTTTTCTTTTGTGAGTTCAATACACCTCAAAGCTAGTCTTGGATTCTTACTTTCTTGGGCTTAAGAGGAAGATGCAGAGTGTTGAGAGATAAAGCGAGAGATTTTCATCAAAGTGAGTTGCAACTTGTAGAAGAATAGAAGTTCATGTCCAATGTCCTAGTTATTGTGCATTTAGCTCAGCTTGTTTTTTCCTTCCACAACTCCTTATCTTAACCTGACGATGGACATTTCAAAGTATGCAAGATGCAAACATAGTCAATCGATCCCCCTGGCCAATTAGGAATCAAAATGTTGAGGCAAACACACAACAATCAAAATGAGAACTCAACGATTGCACTATCCCATGTCTCATCAATGGAATCAAAATGTTGAGGCAAACATACAACAATCAGGACATTGGATGGACTTTTATTCTTTCAAAAGCTATAACTCACTTTGGCGACAACCTCTCACCTTGTCTCTCAACACTCCACTCTAACTAACCACATATCATTCTCTTTATACCAAAAAATCAAGAATACAATACTAGCTTTAAGATGTAGTGAACTCACCTATCTTACCTTCTTGCATTGTAGTCCAAAAGCTTAAAGGCTGGAAGATGGTTCCATGATCTAAGCAACACAATCCAATCACATCGCTACTTTGCATCCACTATCAAACACGCCAAAAAGCTGAGAAGTTAATAGAGAAGAAGAAGAGAAAGAAGGTAATGTAGAGCTTCACCTTCCCTCACACCCTTGCTTAACACACATGTCACTCACTCTCAAAAATAGAAGCGAGATGATAGAATGAAAGCAAAGAATAGAAAGCTTCAATAGTTGCACTAACAAAGCTTTCGTAGCATGAATGCACCAAAAAGGGTAAATACAATTGAGACTTCCCATCTTGTATAGACCAAAATTAGGGTTAAGATTGGGTCGCTTCTCTTAGGTGGTTCCCCACTTTAGCGTTAGGGTTTGCGTCCCTTTTGTGTTCAGGGTTTCCACCACTATGAATTAGAGTTTACACCCTTCTTTGGGCGTTCTATCTATTTTTTGGGCTCTAGGTCAGTCCTTCCTTGATTAGAGTTTACACCCTTTCTTTAGGCATTCTATCTACTTTTTGGGCTCTAGTTCAGTCCTTCCTTGAAGGGTGCTTGATCCTTAAACTAAATAGACCTAGTCTACACCAATACAGTCACAAACAGATGTGTGCAACCCATGCAGTAGTTGCAGGTGCAAGAAATACAATGCAAGTGATAATATAATGTGCACGGGCTTGGTGAGCCTATCTCTCACACAATAATACTTCCATGATAATATGATGTCCAAGAAGTACATAAAATAACAAAGTACCACAAAATAATAAAAGTCCTCAAACAATAGTAATCCACCAAAAAATAGTATGCCTTGACCTACCAAGAATGTCATTGACTTTAGCTTTTTCCAAATACTATTAACATGAGCTTCCCTAATATTCAAGCTCCTTTATAAAAGGCAATTATAGAGTAGCAAGTATATGCATCCAATCTTACTCATCTTTGAGGCATGTAATGTAGTTTGTGAGAGGCTATTGAGCAAGAGGACAATTGGCATCGCCTTACAAAATGCTAGAGATTGCATCCAGGTCAACTAGGAATGTTTTTAATGTCTTCATTTCTATTTGTACTATATCTTTCCTATTTTTGAGAAAGACTAGACCATTTTCCTAGACCTCAATGAGTTATTTGTTATGCATCCAAGGATGTCCAAGCAACAAGTCATTATCAACCCCTTTCATGACAATGAATTCTTCACATACTCGCAGATGCAACAAATTAAGTGATATAGTTGATCAAAAGTTCCACTTTCTTAGGACCTTTTTAAACAACATTCACTTGTCAATATTAGTTGGTGTCATCCTTTGAGACACCATCCTTGCCCATAATAACTCTTTCAAGCATGTATGCTCATTTTTTTGCTATCACATAAGTATGCTTACACACACACACACACACACTCTCTCTCTCTCTCTCTCTCTCTCTCTCTCTCTCTCTCTCTCTCTCTCTCTCTCTCTCTCTCTCTCTCTCTCTCTTGATGCTTTTTCTCTTTCTTTTTTTGTTTCCCTCTCCCCTCCCTCTCCCTCTCCCCCTCCCCCCCACACACTCTCTCTCCAACTTTGCCCCCTATTGCACTACCACCATTGCACCACTCCACTTCATTGCTATAGTTTGCACCAATTGCTTTCGAGTGCGAGCTCCCTCTATGAGCCTAAATTCTAGTGCTTCTCCTCTAATGACCTAGATTAGCCACAAATATGATACTCAACCACTTGCTATCACCATCATCCAATTGTTTGTGTTGAGAATAAGGCACCCTCTGTCCACTGTAAGTTAGCCCCCATAGGAACATACTATCACCTTGCAACCCTGTTGATGACACACTTTCAATTGTATACTTGCATGGATGGAGAGAGAGAGAGAGAGAGAGAGAGAGAGAATTATGTCATCCTCACATGTACCCTTCCTCACCTTCACCATTGGGCATTGTTCCCTAGGTGCGAGGAAGTTCAACTTGGGCAATTGGTAAGCATATACAAATGTCTAATTGTGATCCTTAGTTAGATGTATTGATATTTGTAATGTCAAGGACACAAATGGAGGCAACTTCGAGTTGTTAGAAGGAAGGGAGACCATTAGGGGAACAATCAACCTAGTCTTTTGTCTATTTTGCATCTCTCCACAACCAACAATGGTTGGGAATTGTGGATCTATGAAGCATATCTTTTCCAAGGAGTCACCTCCTTGATTATCATAGCCGCCATGTTTAACGATTGCATAGGAAGCAAATCTTTTCCAAGCAATCATATCCTTGATTATTAGAGCCACCATGTCTAACTATTGCAATATGGGATATTACAGCCTTCATAGAAGCTCCTCCCGTCAACCCTTGACAAAGCTCCAGCCATTTCCAACAACACCTTATGGAGCAAAGTAGCAATCCCCATAGGAATTTGAGATAGGGCTGATGTCTTTGGGGATATCAACAAGACACCACAAGAATAGTTGGAGCAAGAATAACCTAGCATTAATGCCAACATATATATGGCTTTAGATTTCTATGGAATCAAGTGACAATATTCTAACTTTTTTCTTGAATGAGTATTGGATAGCTAGGCTTCGGAGCCTCTATTAGTGCATTTGGCTAGTTGATCATGTAATGTGGGAGAAAGGAATAAAGGTTTTAATAAGGATTCAAATGCACAAAATTAGAATGATGATGACCTAGAGAAGTGTTAAGCTTGCAACATACAATGTTAAAGGAATTAGTGGAGTGATAAAAAGAGGGTTGTTGTGGAAATGGACACTACATGAAGTTCTTGATGTGATTATATTGAAGGAACATAAAATTCGTAGTAGGAGTGGAGACATTTTCTCTCATGGTAGCTACAGTTCCTTCCTCTTTGAGGGGAGATTGGTGGAAAGCTTGGATATGCCATTATTGTCGAGATTGTAAGAGCTCCTTTTTTTCTCAAGATTCACTCCCTGGATGGAAGGGTCTTAGTAGTGAGTATTTCATGGGATGATGGCACTCTTGATATGGTTGATATCTCATGGCTATAATGATACATGTTTAATAAAAACTTCATGGTAGAGGTTGTGGAACTTAGATGTAGACAAAGCATTGGTAGCATAAGACTTAAAAATGGACTTGAATGACTTTGATACCTCTTCATAGGTGGCCAAGGTTTGCAGCGAGGAACAAGAAGCATGGAAAGGTTTGTCTAGTCAATTGTCGCCAATTGATTTATTGATTTTCTATAGATGAATGAGGGGTTATTGACCCATAATTCTTTGATATTTCCTTGCTATTGGGCTAAAGTTGATAGCACCCCCAATCTAGGATGATGCTAGGAAACATTTTCCATTGCAACACGAAGCTATCTGGTAGTTGGGGACTAGAAGAAGTTGATATTTTATTGACTCAAGTGCTGTTGGAAGTGCATGCATAAGGCCGTATACATCATTTGCTAGTGTATTGGAGGAAGATATTAATTAGAGGTACTCTTGTTAGCAAAAGGCTTGCGATGCACTTAAAGAACAATGTTTATTAGCCATGGGATTTTTAGCCACCATTAGTGCAAATGCTCTAAAGAAGAGGCAGTTTGTTGGGCCAAAAGAGGGGTACATAGGATAAAGCATTGGTTTGCTACTATGAAAGAGGCATTCTTATAGCGATTGATGGGATTAGAACCTAGAATTTAAGCATAGCCTTCAAGCCTTCATGGAAAATTGTGGTTGTCCTAATCAAACAACTTGATGCTAGAAAGGGCAAGCAATTTCATACTTTTTGGAAGCAATTTTGGAAATGACAAGATAGTGTCATTGGGTCTAAATACCATTAGAACTTTAGCATTCTAGGAGATTTGGAAGTTTAGAATCCATGTGTTTTTTTGAAGGCTTAGTTTGGAAGCTCGTTGGCATAAAGCCAAAAGTCTTTGCATGGTGGTTGTGGTATACTTCTAGTTTGCTAGGTAACTTAAGTCAAGAGGAGTTAGTTAAGTTGAGCACATTGCTTTACTAGTAACTCCAAAGTTTTGGTTTGGTAGATTGTGGTAAAAACTCTCAAACACAATAATATTCTATGCTTACCAATGCGAATGGCTCATGTTACACATGCTCATTGCAGTGAGTGGCTCATAACGTTGCGTGTGGGTCATTTAATGTGTCTCTTTATTGCAAGTTGTTTTCAACATATTGCGTGTGGGTCATTTAATGTGTCTCTTTATTGCAAGTTGTTTTCAACATAGGATGGCTCATAATGTTGTGTGTAGTGAATGGCTCATAACGTTATGTGTGGGCCATTTAATGTGTCTCTTTATTGTGGGTTGTTTTCAACATATGATTGTCTCTAGAAATGAACCAAATTGTGACATAGCTTGCATTTTTAAAAAGATAACACATGAATAAAATGTGAAATCTCAGGGCATGCTCCTATCATTCAAATTTCAAACATAAAACATCTCCGCTTTATGTTATGATTTGGATAGATCTACTTATCTTAGGGTAGAGGCGCCAAGAGAGTGGCACCACCTTCGAGATTGGTGTGAATGAATTTTGGTTAACTTTAGCTATTACAAAGTCATGGAGATGGAGGGAAGTTGTAAAATTGTTGTTGCCTTAGTTGATGATAGCTATTGTAGGCTTACTTTATTTATTTAAAAAAAAGTTAGCTTAATATTCGTGAGCAAGAAGAAGGACAAAATGATTGCAAGTAGGAATCAATCATAACCCATGCACATGAGGAACACAAAGACTAATATGTGGGAATTTTTTGAGGTGGCGGCACCTTTTTTGTAGCCTCGTTAATCTGTTGCCTACTACTACTGAGAAAAAGCTTGTTCAACCATTGTACTAGTAAATCTCAAAAGCTTGGGTGATGTGTCTCCACCCAATTGGAGGATTAGGAAATAAAGCGTTCAATTTTGCACTTGTGAGAGTAGAAGATGAAGTAAGGGTGGTTACACATAGCCTCGGGATTCTACTTACACACTAAATTTAGCCCATATGTTTCACCAGAATAGGCTTGATCCATTGGTATTGAGATTGTAGTGTGTAGTGATTGGTAGATGTTCGATTCCCGTGAGTCATCAAGCTCCCTTTTTGAACAGATGTGTTGTCTTCTTGTGTGTTGGGTGCGCCCGAATTTTAGGATAGGGGAGATCCCCCGCCCATTAAAATGTTTGCCAACCGCGAATATAAGATCCAATTACCCTGTGACACGTAGTGTGGCGGACACCTCTTTTTCCACCTCTTGTCGGTGTGTAACCAGCCTAAGTAGCATGTGTGCAAACATTGAACTTGTGAGGGTAAACTTGGTCTACGAGACTCATATCACCACACACTTATGTGGAATTCATGTGTGTGGTGGGTGTATCACAAGCTGTATTTCAAAAAACGACCCAGCAAGTGGCATAACTGGAATCGTACCACGAAAGGTGTCATGATTCATCTTTTTGAACACTATTGGCCCGACTACCCTATTTAAATTTCAAAATACGAAACGCCTTCCTTGACCGATATGTCTTAATGAAAATTTCAAAATTCAAAATTCAAAATTCCAAAAACGGAAGGCGGGGAAATTTGGGACGAGGGTGGTATAAAGACATGGGTGTAGCAAAGGGATGAATTTGTGTCTGTGCAAGCAATTTCTCGTAGCAGCCACATACACACACATACATATACATACACTCACACACGCTCTCTCTCTCTCTCTCTCTCTCTCAGAGCCAATGGCACGCACGAAGCAGACAGCCCGCAAGTCCACTGGGGGGAAGGCCCCCAGGAAGCAGCTGGCCACGAAGGCGGCTCGCAAGTCCGCCCCCGCCACTGGCGGCGTGAAGAAGCCCCACCGCTTCCGGCCGGGCACCGTGGCCCTTCGGGAGATCCGCAAATACCAGAAGAGCACGGAGCTGCTCATCCGGAAGCTGCCCTTCCAGCGGCTGGTCCGCGAGATCGCCCAGGACTTCAAGACCGACCTCCGCTTCCAGAGCTCCGCCGTGCTCGCCCTCCAGGAAGCTGCCGAGGCCTACCTCGTCGGCCTCTTCGAGGACACCAACCTCTGCGCCATCCACGCCAAGCGTGTCACCATCATGCCCAAAGACATCCAGCTCGCCCGCCGCATCCGAGGGGAGCGTGCCTAGGCCTGCACTTCTCTCGCATCCCCAAACGGTGTATCTTTACACCACCATTCTCTGCCGAATCTGTCTCTCTGTGCGTTGCTCTGCGGTGTGTGGAGTAGAGTTGTGACTAGGGCGTAAGTAGCTACTTTAGCCATGTAGTGATAGAAAGTGTATCGATAAGAGATAAGATTGCTAAGGGCTAGAGATCAGAACAAATTATGGTTCACTAGAACTTCATTTCCAATGCATGGTAGTATGTTTTCACCAATGTGCAATGAGTGATGTAGTAGATGGAGTTTTAGTTTGAACATGTTTGAGTATTTGCCAAGAGGGGTAGAGCCTTGATTTTAGTAGATATGAACATGTGATTGTTGGGTGGCTTTTCAAGTTGTTGGACTACACCTTAGTTGATGTATGCAGGATTATTTAGATGCATACCTACTAATGAAGAGTTGCATCCGAGTGTACATATGTGTACCCATGTCTCTCTCACTTGTCTTTATTTTCTTATGTCATGCTATTATATCATAGATATTGGTTGTACACTTGAAACGTTGAACATGGTATTAAAAGTTTATTGGATTCTCTTCACCTTCATCTCCATCTCCACCTCCACATCCTTAATCCTCTCCATAGCATCTAGCCTCACCTTCATTTTAGATTTATGTACCATAGCTTTTGTTGGATCTACATAGGCCTATCCTTTTAATATTATGCTCACCTTTTTAAGGTGTATATTTGATTTTAAGGTGATTATAAGAACCTTAATATTTTTAATAACATTGAATAGTATACTTAATCTTTTGAGAAAAATCAAGGTTAAGCTACTATCACTTTTGCTAGATTGTAAGATTTGCTTATCTTTATCAAGCCATATATCTTCACATAAGCTTACCCTCTTATTAATATATTATCCATATCTAAATTTAAGGTGATTATAAAAACCTTGTCATTTTTAATAACATTGAATAATATACTTATCTAAGAAAAATCAAGGTTAGGCTATCATAGCTTTTTACATTGAATAATATACTTATCTAAGAAAAATCAAGGTTAGGCTATCATAGCTTTTTATTAGATTGCAAGATGTATCTATCTTTATCAAGCCACTTATCTTTATAGAAGCTTACTCTTTTATTAAGATATAATGTTATATTTTTAGGGTGTATATTTAATTTCAAGGTGTTATAAGAACTTAATCATTTTTAATAATATTGGATATTATATCTAACCTTAAAAAAGAATCAAAGTGTATTGAAGTGGCTCTTGTAAAGGTATATCAAAGTCAACTCATATGTGTGTATATATTAGGCATTTTATAATCATGTGCTCCTTTGATTCTACACTTTGTAGTTCACATAGCTTGTATAACCTTGTCTCTCTTGCTTATCTACTCCATGCATTTGTCTTGATCAATAAAGTGTGTGATTGAGTTTGAAGTCATATAATACTTTATCTAAATACCATTAAGAGTAAATTGGTTATGTATGGATGTGTGTGTGCCTTTGCTTGTATGTAGGATTTTCAACATGAAGGATAGATATATATATTGTAATAAGCAAGTTTACCATTTGCTCCCTTGCTTTGATGTTTTGCTTGATATGCTTGTAAGAGGTTTGATTGAAATGTATCCATGTAAATATCTTTGGATGCCATATCTAGATATTTATCCATTTTCCATCTTTTAAACCATTTTTGCATATCTAGTATTTATCATGTTGAAAGCACTTTACTTTTCCACGTTTTCTATAGGTGTGTGCTAGCATTTTATGTTTATTTGGGGAGTCTATTATCATCCATTTGATATACTTGGGTTGTATATCTCAGTACTTGGATTAGATTAGATAGATATATGTTTATCTTTATGTATATAGATTAGATAGATATATTCATTTGCTTAGAGTGCTTTTATAACTTAGATTAGATTAGATATATAGAATGATTGAAGCTTTGATATGTTGGGGTATTTTTCTCTTTCTCTCTTTTTGTCACACACACACACACACACACACACACACACACACACACACATTTAGGTGGCTTTAGTGTGGCTTTCTCATTGTTTTTTTTCTCTCTTATTTTTCTCTCATATATATACAGATACACTTTTTTATCTCATTATTTTTCATGTTTTTTTTTCTCCTCTTCTTTGTCATGTTGGGATGCTTTTCATAGTTTGGTTTTGCAATCAATGTATATATGTCTTTCTCTCGTTATTGTGAGTTGGTAGGTTATTATAAGTCATCTTATAATATAGTCTTATGGGATTGGCACCAATAAGTATTTAAAGACTTGGGATACCTTTTTATGCAGGACATGCTATTTTCTCTTAAGAATATATAGACATATATGAATGAACATCCATTGATAGGTCCTTAGGCAATGCTTGGCTGACCCTTGGTGAGTGCCATGTGTGCATGATAGCATTCATGCATAGCATACATACATTCTTTTATGCATTTAGGGTTTGTGGTTGTGAATGTGTTTATCACTTATGTATTGAATAGCTTTGAGATTTATTTGTTGTGTGATTTATGTTTTCTTTAAAGTTTGATGCATCCATGTAACAAAACGAAGCTACGGGAGGTATTCTCGACGTAGTGCTTTTGACTCTATTGAATGTAGTGGATTTAGTTGAATTAAATAAAATGGCAACGACATCATCACTTTGATGCTTGCTAGCTTGGAGCCATTCGTATGGGTATGAAAGATAATTGCTTTAATTATGTTTGCATCAAAGTGCTATATATATTTTTAGAGATGATCATTTATATATTTCATTGCATTCAACGCATGGGCTTTAATAAAATAAATGTGTGAAAAATGAAAGAGGTGGCAAGGGGACAAGGGACACATGTTGCTAAATGTACAAGAGCTACAAAGATTCGGAGAAACATAAGGGCTACTTCAAGTGCTTTGGGCTTTAAAAATCTTGAGGCTAGGATAAATGAGTCGATGGAAATGCAGACCGGTTTATGTGCGCATGTTGATCGTGCACTTGCCATGTACTCAATGGAGTTACATGAACATGCTAAAGGTATGAGCAACGATAGGTTGATAGGCTCAGGGCTCGGAAAGGGATTTTAGATCATGGTAGACCCATTCTTAGGGATATTGAAAACCTACCTCTTCATCAGGAGATTCTAAGTGGTCATCATGAACTAGGCCAACCACAATTTGGACTTGGCTAATGGTTTGCCATCAACGGATAGAACCATTAGGGGATTTTAAGTCATGTGGATTTGACAAATGCTTTGCCATCGGTGGGTGGTTGCAATGGTCTTAAGCATGTGATTATCGAGCCACATGTTATTAATGTTTCAATGTTTAAGTGCCAGAATGGGAAAAATCATAATGAAGTGGTTTGTGAGAGTGTGTCTCGCCATGTTGACAATGTAAATGGGGATAGTGAGCCAGTTGAACATCATGTTAGTATAGATTTGGCTATGATACATGTTGATCGTGTTGTGCTTGATATTTTTACATCAATAGATGATTGTGATTTTGGGAATCACCACAGTGTGGAAAACTTCGTGGTTAATGAGTTATGTGTTCATAATATTACTATTTTTGATCCCCAAAATGGTGGATTGTGCTCCATTTTACATGCTTTGTCTACAACGGATGTTCATCCACCAACATCGGTACTGCTATTTCAAGAGCTGGATGTGCATTCCATGGGAAGTCTTTTTGAAATGTGTGAGAGGTGTTTAGCTAGGTTGTGGAGATGCGAGACTTGGGTGCAAGGGTCGATTTTGTTTGGAAGGCACTGTTGTTAAAATGGAAAAGTAATGTTGTTACCATTGCAACGTCCACAATAGCCATTGCATGATTTGTTGCATGGTATGCATCCTCAAAGTAGAATATTTAAAAATAACATACGAGTATACAACAATGCTATTGCATTTGTATCACTCGGACCTAATGTTGACAAGCTACTTATTGTCGGGAATGGTTACACCTTTAGAGTGCATGGCTCTATGTTTATCATCGTATAGGTACTTTGCTTCCTAATGTGCAACATCAAGAAAGTCCAAGATTTGCACAACTCAAGCTTGAGTTGCTTAATTGGTTGGGGGTTATGCATGATTTATTATCAAATTTGCTAGGGGAGCTTCAATGTATGATGTATTGACACAACATATATGCACATGCCTTTAGGGTTTGCAACTGCAAAATAATATCATGCAAGAACTAAGACCGAGTATTTTTGGTGTTTAAAGAATCAACGAATAGTACTCTACTCCTGCAACAACTAAGGTTGCAGCTATCATGTCGGGATATGGTGACAAGGATACTCTTGATCATCGGGATATTCATGTTTACACTTAGGGTGGTCGACGTGTTGCTATTTCAAACTTGCATAGAGCATATATGCCAATGTTATATGTCCTCCTTTTTCCTATGGGAGATGATGGTAGGCATGTAAAGGTTCCCTATAGTAATGTCAGTGTTCATGTTAACATATATGAATTGTCCAATGAAATTGTGTTACCCAAATGCAATTTTATGCATTTCGTCTTCAGGTGTGCAAAGATACTTAGATGTGCATATTGCGCAGTGGTTGGCTATTGCAACAATTTATTGTTGATGCTTATTGTAGTATAAAGTAGTGTAGGTTAACTTGGTATCGTCGGAATCAATCAATGTTGTGCTTGGAGGCCTACAAAGGCTTGGTAGACATGGTGGGGGAAAACGATAATGGATCAATGCAGATTGTTGGTGCCTTTGTTGGCAAGAGGATAGTTTTACTGTCGTCATTCATGGGTGGGCCAAGGAACATGTATCAATTATATCAGGATGCCATGGCTATAGTGTGATGCAAGGAAAAACTTGACCTTTTTATAACAATGACATGCAATCCAAAGTGGTTGGAGATAACTAATGCTTTGTTTCTTGGGCAAAGTGCTCATGACCATCTAGATTGACTGCTCGGGTGTTTCATAAAAAACATGCTGATCTAATATACATGTTGTTGCGGAAGGACCTCTTTGGAAAGGTTACAGGCAATGCTACTGTGATTGAATTCCAAAAGAGGGGGATACCACATTCTCATACTTTGCTAATTTTAGAGTCGTCTTTCAAACCTTTTTGAAGCATGTCTATGATAGATTGGTTTGTGTTGAGTTGCCAGATAGAGTTAAGTTTCTAGTCTTATTTGAGACAATTCCAAAGTGCAACATTCATGCCCTGTCAGAGGATTGAACCCCAAGAGTCCTTGTATGGATAAGGGTAGATGTACTTAAGACTACATGCAAAAATTAGTCGACATGACAACGGTTGATAGTTCTAGCTATCCCATTTATCGAAGATGAGATGATGGAAACTCTGTGATCATAAATGGTAATGTTATTGATAATCAATGGATTGTTCCATATAATTCTTTCTCGAGTAAGAAATAAAATGCACACATAAATGTGGAGGTGTGCTCAATAGTTGTGGCTATTAAGTATTTGTTTAAGTATGTGTACAAGGGGCATGACCATGCAACTGTCACATTTTCTGTTGGGGTTGATTCAACACTGAATGGTGACGATGTTCACAAGGTGGACAAGATTCAAAGTTATTTGGATGCACGATATATTTCTACCTCTGAGGCATGTTGGCGGATCTATGATTATGCATTACATGATGAAAAGCGTGATATACAGTGTTTGCAGGTTCACTTACCTGGTGAGAACTATGTGGTGTTTCAAGATACATATAGTATACTTGATGTTGTGCAGAATGAAGACCTCCAGAAAACTACTCTTACTGAATGGTTTGTGTGCAACCACATTCATCCAGAGGCTAGGGCTATTCGCTCTCAAGACTTTCCAGTGTATTGGGTGTGGAATGCATGACATAAGATGTGGACTAGGAGGAAGAGTGGGAATACATGTGGTTGGATGTATTTTGTGGCACGTACCTGTGGTAAGCTCTACTATTTACAAATGCTTTTAACAGAGTGTTGGGGATGTACTTCTTTTGAAGAATTGCGTACTGTTGATAATGTGATCTATGATACTTTTAGGGATGCTTGCAATGCAAGGGGCATGTTGGAGGGTGATGATGAATATGTTGTGTGCTTGGAAGAAGCTGCCTCTGTACAAATCAGTGCTCAACTCCATACTTTGTTTGTTGCAATTTTGGTCTTTTGTGAGCTAGCTCGGCCTGGCCATCTATAGGAAAGATTTTTGGTGCCAATGGTAGAGGATATCATGTATAGATTATAGCTACAGCACGTGCATGCCTCTCTTGGCGTTCTACAGTGTGAGGCATCTAACATGGATTTGTTATATATGCAAGACCTTTTACGCCATGTAAGGTGAAGACTCTAATTTTGATGGGTTGCCTGAACCTCATCAACCAAACTCACAACTGCATTCTAACCCTCTTTTGCAAGATGAATATGCATATAACACATTGAAACAACACATGGTTTCTGAATCCATGGAGGAAATGTTGAATGTGGAACAAAGAATTGCCTTTAGTGCAGTTATGGATGCTGTTGACATAGATATTGGGGATGCATTCTTTTTGGATGGTCCTAGTGGGTCTGGGAAGACTTTAATGTATAAATGTTTACTTGCAAAGGTGCACAGTGGTGGCCGTATAGCATTGGAAATAGCATAATGTGGCATTGTTGCCTTACTATTTTACTAGGTGGTCGTACAGCTTACTTACGGTTTAAAATCCCAGTAGAATTAAATAATCGATCCATAAGTAACATTCCTGTTCAAAGTGACCTTGCTCGGTTATTGAGATAGTCGAGCCTTGTTTTGTGGGATGAGACTCCTATGACCCATCGATATGCCTTTGAAGTGGTTGATAGAACTCTAGGAGATGTTATGAGTTGTGATAAGCCATTTGGTGAAAAAGTTATTTTATTTGGAGGGGATTTTAGGTAGGTCTTGCCAGTTGTGGTAAAGGGAACACATGAGGATATTGTTAATGCTGCATTGTGTTACTCTGATTTGTGGCATTACATAAGGGTGTTAAGGCTATCTGGGAATATGCGAGTGTCAATAACTAGTAGTGTAGTGGACAATGGGTTCATTTGTTGGATTCAAGGAATAGGAGATGGAGTGGGTATTAACAAAAGTTGTGATAAGTTGTGTGTTCCACCTAACATGGTGTTGAAAGGGTAGTCTATTAAAACCTTGATTGGTAATGACGAGTCCAATGTGGGTGACTACACATCATATTTTAGTGAGCGTGCTATACTTTCCTCGTAGAATATAGAGGTGGCTACTTTGAATGATCATGCATTGCAATTGATGCCAGGGGAGGTCAAACAGTATTATAGTGCAGATTCGATTGCAGAGACCGACGACTCATTTTTGTACTCTATTGAGTATTTAAATACATTGGACCTTGGAAGTGGATTTTCTCCTCATTTATTGTTGTTGAAGATAAATGCACCTATTATTCTTCTTAGAAACCTAAACCCAAGAAGGGGCATGTATAATGGTATGCGGTTGATATATAGAGCTTTCAATAGAAAAGTGATAGATGCTGAGATAATAACATGGAAAAATGTGGATGAATGAGCTTTTATTCCCCGGATTACTTTTATTTCCAATGCTACACAATTGCCATTTACTATGAAACGGAGGTAGTTTCCCATCCGGTTAGCATTCGCTATGATAATCAATAAGTCACAGGGACAGACTTTGTCCATTGTTGGGCTTTATCTAAAGGCGCCAAATACACATGGTCATCTCTATGTTGCATTTTCAAGGGTAAAAGCTTTGCATGGTGTGAAAGTACTATTGGGTGAAAAGGATGGGGATATGACCACAAACATTGTATACAAGGATGCTCTTCGAAAGGTGCAATAATGTGCATTACTTTCTTTGTAGAGATGTAGTTATTGACGACCATGTAGGGACATTGGTTTTGCATATATGTGACTCGCTCTCTATGCCCTGTTTGGTTGGTATATACTCTCTTGGAAGTAAATTATTTTTTATATTTCGTTATTTATTTAACTTTTATAGATGCCTACCCTAGAGTGGCACTATTACCTAGCTTCTAACTATCAAAAGGAGCTATAGTGCACATTGCACATAGTAATGAGTGATGATATCATAAGAAGAACACTTATAAGTATCATTGAGCATTTATATGATGATGTTAATATTGACACCAAGTTTCCAGCTTTTATTAAAGTTGTACATTGTGGATACACACAATGTTTTCGGGTGCATATATGCGAGGTTGACCATAATAAGAGATTTCAATGCTCTCATACTGATAAGATACCGAGGCATTGGTTTAAGCATGGGTTCAAGGATTTATGTTATTTTGTGTTGCATCAACGTTTTTCAATATCTTCTAAATGGTTTACAAATGTTTGACTAGGTATTATTATTGTTGGGATGAAATGGTCTTTGTTAGCTGTTCCACGTACTTATATTGTGATTTTTGTTCAAATGCAGGTGGTAAAGAGAGAGGTAGGACTATTGCATCACCCATGCGATTACCAATGGAAACTGTGGGATTATTTCCTACTTTATCTTCTCATGTTTTACTCAAGGAGGAAGATTTTGTTAATAATTCCTCAAAGAAGAGAAAGCTTTCTTTCTATTAGACATCTTGGGAATATTGTCTTTTTTTGTTGGCATCGACCATTTGCCTATGGTACTTGGAAACACTTGGGTGCCTTATACTTGGCCTTTGTGGCTTGCTAATGGAAGGTCTCTTATACTTGGCCTTTGTGGCTTCATTTTGACTAGGTCTCTTATAGAAATTCTTTTTGTGGTGCTTGGTCTTCGTCTCAATTATGACCCGTTTCAATATAACATTGTTGTTTCTAGGTGTAGTGTCTGTGGCACTCTAATGGTGCATGAGAATTCCTTTTCTTATGCTTCATCTTTATCTTTTCTTCACTTTATTTCTTTCTCTCCTCCTTTAAAAAATAAGTAGCCTTTTATGCTAATGTGTACGTTTAGGGATGTGGTTGACAGGAATGGGTGACTACACTTGGTGAAGCGGTTGTTGTTCATATTTTCAAGGATTGCCATACAAACGGAAGGTAGGAGCATAGCCCTCATCATGAGGTAGGCCATTGCATAGCTATCAATTATTGCATTAAGATGATAAAAAAGAGTGGCGACAGTTGAGTCTTTTCCACTGCGGGCTTTTGCTTGAGCAAAATCCTGAGTACCTTGAGATAATTATAGGTAGTGATGAATGTGGGGTCGGGGTAGGATGAAACATTTTCAAGGAAGTGCGTGATGGATGGGGAGATGTCCCACTCAGTGGAGATAAAGCACTCCTTTGGACTCCCAATATTCACATTATAGATCTTGGGAAAATCATACCTGCCATGCACATCCAGGTTATAATCTAGCCCTATTCTCTATGGATATGGCATGTAGGTGGGATTGTTGTGCTCCTCCAGTATGGTGTTATAGAATGCCATCCAAGCATCAAGGTTGGAGTCCTAGACATATCACTGCCATTTCGCTTGGGCTTCTATCTGTTGATGATCTTTGGGATCTCCAAACCTTGCCTTGCCAATAGTTTCTAGGCTCTTTCTGTCGCCTTGTAGGGTATTTTTCTCTTTCATCCATCCATTGATTTCCTAGTCATTGTGTGAGCCTGATCACATGCTCCACCACTCTTAGAGATAAGACTCTATCTAAGGAGTGAGGGTAATGGAAGAAGAACTCAAAAGATCGGCATTTATTCTCCCACTACTCCCATAGAGCTAGTTCTTGGGCCTAGTTTACGGGATAACATTCTTCTCTTTGCAAGATCTGGACTTTAAGAACTTATTGCAGTTAGGCTCTTAGCCTTCTTTTTGCTTGCTCCACCATCTCTATTCTCTTCCTTTTTGCTTCCTCTACCCTTTTTGGAACCACACTTCTCTCGGGATCTTCAAGTGGTAGCTCCTGCCATGGTGGGCTAGGTTCACATGGTTTCTCTTCCTCATCTTGGCCTTGCTTAAAGTTTGGCCCCTCTTCTTGCACTGGCTCTCTTGGATTTTCAATAGATTATTGCATATGCTATCCTTGCTCTCCAAACCCTAATTCCAGGAGCTCCTTTTTCGAGAGCCTCGCTTGCCTCAAGTACTATCATTGTTGCTCACGTTTAGGTTAGTGTTGGTTGCAGGGGTGCGCTCCTGGGGATCATACCTTATGGCTCTTCTTATAATTTTAACCTTCCTTTTTAGCCCTTCTACTATGTCCTCACCTTCAGCTTGGGTCACATGCAACATGGTATTAAGAAAGGCTTGCCTGCTAGACTTCCATACCTGCCTCCACTACTTCTGCCCTTGCTAGTGTCATTATTCATTCACTTTTCTCCAAGGCAAGGAATTCAACAAGGTCCTTGAGCCTTCCATCACTCTTTTCTTCCCAAGTCCTAGCCTTCTCCTCCATCTTTTTTATGCTCTAAGTCTGGTATTGAGATAGCATTGTTACCATCTATTCTTGCTCCTTCCATGTCTCGAGCATCTTCTCCTTATATTGTCTATGGTAGTTTAGCTACTCTTCTAGTCATGCTTGCTCTTGGAGGGTCACATGGAGTTGATTTTACACCTCAACTAGCCTTTTAGCTGACGCCTCATCTTTTTGTGCCTTAGCATCATGTAGTTTTTTGAGTAGCCGTTCCTTTGTTTGTTTCTCCTTACAAAACTTTATATAGGCCTGAGTTTTCATTCTTTCCAACTCCTCAATGAGCTCATGCCCTATTTTCTTCAGTTGCTTGAGGCGCTCCTCCATATTCTTATTTTGTTGTAAAAGGACTAAGAAATCCATCTCTAGCCCTATCTCCTCCCTTACGTTTGCATCACGGGGATCTTTTGTGCTCTCTTCTTTCTTCCTTTCCTCCACTTTCTTTTGCGCTTCCAACTCCTTTAGGTCATTTATTTGTCTTTTTTGGGTGGCTATTTGTCACATCTTTTCAAGTTGATAAGCTGAGACAGTATCTGTTTCCACCTCTAGCTCTCGCAACACTACCTTCCTCTCTTCCTTCACCTTTTCCAATTGGACTAGAAGCTCTTTTACACATTCATCAATATTGATTGGCACTGGCATAGCCAAGGCTATGGATGCCATTGAAGTTTTTATTTTGGGATTCTTAGGGTCTTTTCTTGACTCTACATCTATAGTGACCAACCTCTTCATCCCTATTCCACTTGGCAAAGAGCGTGAGGCTTCCTCTTATGTTTACATATAGACGAGCATGGGTAAAGGAACAATGTAAATAGAAAAGGAATAGGAAAAGAGGACCTAGGCTAAAATGGTCAGTCATGTAAAAAAGGGATGGGTGCCCAAGGAGGAGCTAGGGTATGTATAAAAGGAAAAAAGTGAATGAGTAGGCTCTTCTTGTGTGGCCAAAACTAGCTCTCTTATTGTTGTTGCTTGTGCTTGAGAGAGGGAGTGTAAGAGAGTGAGTGTGTGAGTGTGGGGGAATGTGGTGGAGAAGCTCTCCATATTCTCCTCTCTCCTTCTTCTCTTCTCTTATCTCACACATGCTACAATGGAGCTTGGAGCTTAGAGCTTGAGGATCAAGCTTGTTTTAGCTTGCACCTTGGATCATGGCGCTACCTGAGAGCTCATAGGAGGAGGCAACTCAATATCGGACATGAAGGTAAGCTTACTACACTCATAGGTGTGAGTGCACATGGCTATTTGAGAGGTATCCATTGCACTTGGCTTAAAACGCTTGAAACAATAAGCAGTCATCAGCGGGTCTTGGCGGTTGAGTGTGAACTCCCATAGAGCTGCTATACAATGCCGACTAGGTACTGCACCCAAGCCATCACATTGCTTTGGTTCATTATGACTTCTGCGGTTTCCTGTGTAGTGGTAGGTGTGGCAACAATGATAGGTTGTTGTGGATATAATGGAGCCTTTCCCTTGCCTGCCCCACAGCAGGTCCTTGAGCTACTCCTATTACTGGGGCATTGGTGCCTAGTGCATCTTCTAGGCTCATCCTTGCCAACTCTTTTGATTGGGAGGTTTGCTCAATTGACAATCTAAAGGTGAGAGCCACCTACTCATCATATTCTCTTTTTAGCCTTCCCCCCTCATCTTTTTACTTCCTTCTTCATTCTTCTTTAGCCCTTTTAGACTCTTCTTCAGTCTTTTGTAGGCATTCCTCCTCTTCCTCTTGCTTCTTCTTTCATTCCTCTTCTAGCTTCCTTGATTCTTTTTGTGTAGCTTCTAAGTCTTTCTCCCCTTATGCTGTAGTTCCCTTCTTTTTTTCTGGAATTATCAACATAATCTTTTCCTTTTCTCCCTCGCTTGATGGGGCAGACCCCTCCTCACCTCACTCACCAACATTTCTTTCACTCGAACCCTTTTGTTGTTGTTGTGCATGGAGGTGAGCTTCCTTCTTCTTTGCAGCTCCTTCTACTTCTTCCTTCTGTACTCTCACAATTTCTTTATCCCCCAAGTTTTTGGTAGACAATGAAATTGGGGTGCTCACCTTAATGGGTGAATGCATTGGTGACCCATGGGTTAGTGAGTGCTCATGTGTTTCTTCCACCACTTCTCCCCTCTCTACAGCTCCTTGGAGTATGGTGGTTAGCACACCCCTAAACTGTTGGCTGTTGCTTTCTTTCTTGCTATCTCTGATATGGAAGTCGAAGAATCCCCACATGTTGCTTTAGGGACTATTGCTAGTGCTTTTTGCTGAAGAATTGATGGTCTTACACATGTAACCATTCTAGTTGATTTCATCCAAGGGCCTACCTCCAAGGCTCTCGAGTAGTGGTACTTCGATCTTGCTCATATCAAAGCATTGTATCTCTAGCTAGAGAACAATATGTGGACCATTTTTGCTTGTAGTTTGATGTTGGGGTTGGGGATGTCGACTAAACTGATCCCATCATTTGTGTACACATGGCCCTTGTCCCAAACATGATGTAAACATCTCTCTTTGGCCACTTCTTGGGCTCATTGACGAGTCCCAAATCCCTTTCCACTAGTTCAGGGCTCATCTTGACTTCTACTCTTCATATTAGCTCACTTAAAATGACTTTTTGCAAACAGATAAGAGGATTACAAAAGTATGTTATGGAATGGTGAAATGTTCAAGTATACAATGAAAATTTTTACTTCAAGTAGTCCACACATTCCAACAATAATTTCATGAAAATTTTTCTCAAGTACAAGTTTTCTTTAACCATTCTTTTTTGCTTTTGAAATCCGGTTTGATGTTCAAGTCTAATGGTTGATTGCGAGTGATGGCCAAGACCCTGATGATGAATGAGGTAGGAGTGACATAGGTTGGGCCATACTCATAGGTTTTAATTGTATGTCCCTGCTCCTACATTGGTCATAATTTGGTAGCCCTCTTATTCCCTTTGGAGACAAAGAGCATACCATTTTTGCAAGAAGGAAGAGTTAGAGTCGGCTTGCTTTTTCAACTCTTCTAACTCCTAGTTTATTGTAGAGACTTTGCTCTTGCTATAGAAGATGACTAGCCCGCTGTTTGAGAGCTTGCTCTTGAAAAATCTTATTGGCGATCTGTTAACCCTCAAACGAATGAAGGTGGAAAATCCGAAAAAGCTAAATAAGAAGACAAAGACAGAGGCCAAGGCAAAGAGAAATAGAAGACAAAGACGCACAAGGAGAAGAGTCCTAAATAAGGGAGAAAGGTGCACAAGGAAAAGCGCAAGTCAAAACTTTTGTAAAAGAGCGCAAGCGCATCATGGTTTAATTCAAGGAGCGCCGGGCTCTCACCCGTGCAATTTGTAAATGTAGATGGGCGGTGGAAAGGAAGCTAGGAAGATAGAAGGACAATGGGAGAAAGGGCCTAGGCTACAGTCGGCCATGTAAAAAGGGGAAAAGGGGATGACCGCCCAAAAGGGATTTAGGGTTTTGTATATAAAGTTGAAAAGTGAATGAGAAGCTCATTCTTGTGTATGGCCAAAAGTAGCTCTGCTCTTCTTCTTCTTCTTCTTGTTCTTGCTTGCTTGAGCTTGTGCTTGAGAGAGGGAGTGTGAGGGAGTGAGTGTGTGAGGGTGAGGGACCGAGGAGGAGAAGCTCTCCATCTTCTCCTCTCTTCTTCTCTTCTCTTCTCTTCCCTTGTCTTGCTCGTGGCAATGGAGCTTGGAGCATGGAGCTTGAGGATGGAGCTTGCTTGAAGCTTGCACTTGAATTGTGGAGCTACCGGAGTGTGCGGGAGAGGAGGTAACTCAAACGGCATCAAGGTAAGCTCACTACACTCGTAGATATGGATGGTGCGTCGGCTATGTGAGAGGTAGCCATTAGTGCTCGGCTTGGAATGCTTGAATCAATAAGCGGTCCGTGGGTCTTGGTGGTTGAGCGAAAGCTCCCACATTTTGGTTCCGTTTGCCGGGGCCAACGGATTCAAGCCTTGAGCGCTTGCGCGCTTCGAATCGAGCATCAAAGTAAGGGGTTTCCCTCGAACCGGTGCTTGAGGTAGATAGGTAGGAAGCGAGGGGGTTGAAGATGGTATTCGATCTCCTTGGCAAGTAGGTTTGTTGCTTTCTTGAGATTTATGTTGTGGAATGAAGTAGTGTAGGTATTTACTTTATGAATTGGGTGCATTAGGGTAGGAAAAACAAAGAAAAAGAAGAAAAACAAGCATCAGGGTTTCTGCTGTCATAACAGGGCATGAGGGTTTGATTCGTTGCTGATTTGCATTTTGGAGTTTATTGGCTATCACAGGTATATAGATCTCTTCCCCATCACTTCAGCATCATTCCTATGGAATCTAGTAGCTTACAATAAGCAATACCTTAAGATTTTGGACAAATTTGTGCTCGAAAGTGAGTTCACGCCGGCAGACTTGGACACCCGATTCAGTGTCCGATTCCCAGAATCGGACGCCCGGACAACCGTCCGATCGGACCAACCCATCCGACTACTAGAATCGGGATACCCTATCCGATCCGATTCCCAGAATCGGACCACTCAAAATCGGATCAACCCGTCTGACTCGGACGCTCGGACTCGGGCGCGTTGTCCGATCGGACCACTCGGACTTGGACCACTCGGACCAATCCGTCCGATCGGACCACTCGGACCAGTCTAGAATCGGACCACCCTGTCCGATCCGATTCCTAGAATTGGACCACTTTGAAAATCGGACCACTTTTTCGATCCGACTCCTAGAATCGGACGTGACCAAAATTGGACCACTGGTCCGATTGGACCACCCAGAATTGGACGTCCGATTCTGATAATCGGACTCCTGAAAATCGGACATTTGAGAATCGGACAAAAAAGTGTCAAAATCAGACAGGTATCTAGAACATAAATTTTGACACATCTAAACCCCGAGATTGACCCCAAAGGCTACTTAGAGCTAAAGGCACATCATAGATCCATCACCGAGCTAAAATTTAGAGCACGTAGTTCAAAATTTGGCTATAAACGGTTCTCCAAATTGTGCATGGCTTTTACCATAACGGCCCTGCGGGCCGTGGGGGATTGCCCCCCCGAACCCCTGCAGAGGGGGGCTGCCCCCTCCGCACCTCCCCCGAGTAGGTGGGGGAGAAAACACGCGCTGTGACAGGACCTCCAAATTGGACCCTAGTGTAGCAATGGCTCTACACGGGCATGGATTCTCACTTGCAAAAGAGCAACCAAAAGCCCATAGCCGAATAGAGACAAATAGAGACCCTAGAACCTCAATTGGCCAATCTAGCCATCCAAGGTAAAAAGGTCACACCACAAGAACACATGTATATTGTGTTCAAACTGCGTCTAGTCGAAATAGAGTGCGACATCAGCAAGCTACAAATGCCAAGATGACTAGACATGACACTCTTGACGAGAGATGTACCTTGAATAACACTGCACTGACGATCCAAGACATCAGTGGGGAATCCACATCTGGTCGTGCAGTTGAGAACTCAAGGGCATCGGTCAAAAGGCTTAAATTTACAAGCCAAGACCCGGAAGATGAAGACATAGTACCACCTGCTTATCTTAGAGTCAAACTCACCGCGAAAAGAGAGCATACTATCGATGCTCTGATTGATGAAGGAGCAGATTTTAACATCTTGACCTATGAATCATGGACCCTACTAGGCCAACCAGAGCTCACACCAACTAGTGCAACCCTTAGCCCTTATGGGGGACACCCACAAGCACTCATAGGGAAGTGCAAAATCCTTGCGAAAATTGAAACGGAAAGCATCATAGGCACAACATTGTGCAAGGCAAGGTTGATCGCTCAACAAAGCAAATGGCACAATCATCTAATAGCCTCGAGCAAATCATTCAGTGAGTGCCAAGTCCACCTAAGAGTCCTAGATCTCCTACATCCTCTTTTTCCAAACGGACACAGGAAGCACAACAGCGGTTGTCAAGGGAAACTACTCAATTCCAATCTCTATCTCCATCTAAGCTTCAAAATGTCCAAGAGGTGGGACATGGCTCCATCTGTAGCTCTCGACCAAAGGATATGCATGAGCAACCTAATGTGACTAGATCTGCTCATGTTCGATCTAGACAGATGAGTGCTCAAAGGCCAACAAAATACACAACCACTTCTGATCGCCCTAACGACTTGACACCGCAATCCACCAAGGGTAGCCAGCCCACTAAACTAGTTGCTACTACTTCCAATAAGGGATCACAATAGTCACAACCCTTGGCCGTGACAATGCCCCTTGTGAAACATGTCCTTAGAAGTTTATCTGTGGAGGAGGTGTCGCAACCAACTTCCTCGACAATGCCAGCGCTTTCAAAGTGCCTAAAGCCTGGGCTGGAGGAGTTACACGCAAGGGAGTTGGCTGAAGAGCTAGACTCCCTGAAAAGGGAGGCAGTTGTGCCCTCACAGCTTGGTAAAGCAATTCAGCAGGCCACGACTGTGTCCCATGAGGACACACTAGAGAAGGGAAATGCTGAGGCCCAACCAAGCACATCAGCGGTGGTCGACCTAGCCCAAGGTCCTAAGCCATTAGCTGCACCTTCATTGACCAAGAAAAAGAGGAGAAAACATCGAAAACAACAGCAGCTATAGGTGGTTGTGGACCCCAAGAGCATTGAGACCAAGAGTGAGGGAGAGCTGGGGAGTAAAGCATCAAATCCATCCACCAATGAACCCATTGATGTCTCTCCTAATAGCGGTGAAACCTCAGTCACATCTACGTGCTCTGAAAAATCAAAGCAGCCGTTGCCATCAACAGTTTCTTTCAACACTCAATCCATCGACAATAGAACTCACATCAACCAATCAAGAGTGGATACAACGTCGTCACAACAGGGTGACAAATCTATACCAGTCACATCCAAGAAGAATCACGACAAAATAGCAACAAAACCTCAGGAAAAACGCACAATCCCTGAGAGTATAAGCAATCCTAGCGTTGACCAATCTTGCTCATCTAGACTTGAGCCCCCAGCTATGCTAAAGCCTAAGGAAACTCTTAGAACTTTGCATGAGATAGCAACCGATCAAGCCCTCATTGAACATAGAAGTGTCACAGAATGCTTAACTGAGTTGGATGCTAAGCTCAAAGTGGTCGCACGTGTCTACGTCCTTGCGGACATGGGCACAATCCCCAAGGAGCAGCTTGGAGATTACTTGTCCTTTCCTCTATCATGGGAAGAGTAAGAATATCTTGACGGACATTATGACAAGATCTTACATGAATGCATGCGACTCATCTCTGACGAGGAGGCTGACGAACTGCGCTTAACTGTCACGTTCAACGAAGTGCTCTGCCGACTGAATCTCGTAGACATAGAGCAACTAAAGCGACTGTCAGCAGGACGAAGTCAATTTGAATAGCGTTGGTGTGAGAACCGTGTTGCAATGGCCGAACTAGGGGCTCAAATCATGACAGTCTCTAAGGAGCAATTGGCCAAATGGCGATCCCAAAGGGACCTAACCTATGTGGCACCAACTTTCCTTCGAGTGCTGACCGCCATTCGGGGTACGGACTTAGCTGGAACTAGCCAAGAGAACGCTCTGTTTGATAAGGTTCTCACTGAGGAGGAGTTACATATTGCCAGTAGACTTGGACAAGGTTCCATGCTACTCGATGTTGCAAAATATCTATCGATATTAAGTAAGCTGCCATGAATACTAGATGCATATGCCACGCTCCAGTACAATCCTGAGTTCTACAATTGGTTTCTATCCTCGTGAGGTGACATGGATTCGTATATTATATATATATATATATATATATATATATATATATATATATATATGTATATATAAACAATAATTTTTGTGTCACCCTGTATAGATACTATCAACACACACAAGCAATGATAGTCAAACGCAGGGAGAAGAGTTGGGTTTGACAAGCTAAGCTCCTCAGGTCCTCCTCTCATCACACTTAAAAGTCGTGTGACCATTCCCACCTCCAAGTGAAGAGCATGCAACCCTCATTACCGCCATAGGAAGCCTTGATCAATGACTTTGATGGTGTAGATGGGGTACCATCCCTTTCTATACACCTTTCCCCCTTTCTGGTCTATCCTTCCAAGGAGGAGCCCTGCCTAAATCCATGACCGCCAGCCGATGTAACTCGGTGTGAATCAAGATCTGCTAATGGTAGGAGGCTAAATATACATCACGGGGGCCATCCCTCTACAACAAGCACTGCATGCCCTACCCCTCCCCTTCTCGTCCTATGCGCTTGATAACATGCACTATAATCCTTTACATATGAATGGTCTTATCATGTAACAAATCCTAATCCTTGATTCGCATCTTATAGGTCCCACGCGAGGAAAACATGGAGAACCAAGGGCAGCTAGCATGCAAAAACGCTCTTCAAAGACAACGGGAGCACGTGGCATGCGCCCCTCTAGCGGAGCGCTATGTGCCCACCGACAAGCTTCCATGCTACTCGATGTTGCAAAATATCTATCGATATTAAGTAAGCTGCCATGAATACTAGATGCATATGCCACACTCCAGTACAATCCTGAGTTCTACAATTGGTTTCTATCCTCGTGAGGTGAATGGATTCGTATATATATATATATATATATATATATATATATATATATATATATATATATATATATATATATATGTATGTATATATAAACAATAATTTTTATGTCACCCTGCATAGATACTATCAACACACACAAGCAATGATAGTCAAGCGCAGGGAGAAGAGTTGGGTTTGACAGGCTAAGCTCCTCAGGTCCTCCTCTCATCACACTTAAAAGTCGTGTGACCATTCCCACCTCCAAGTGAAGAGCATGCAACCCTCATTACCGCCATAGGAAGCCTTGATCAATGACTCTGATGGTGTAGATGGGGTACCGTCCCTTTCTATACACCTTTCCCCCTTTCTGGTCTATCCTTCCAAGGAGGAGCCCTGCCTAAATCCATGACCGCCAGCCGATGTAACTTGGCGTGAATCAAGATCTGCTAATGGTAGGAGGCTAAATAGACATCACGGGGGCCATCCCTCTACAACAAGCACTGCATGCCCTACCCCTCCCCTTCTCATCCTATGCGCTTGATAACATGCACTATAATCCCTTACATATGAATGGTCTTATCATGTAACAAATCCTAATCCTTGATTCGCATCTTATAGGTCCCCCGCGAGGAAAACATGGAGAACCAAGGGCAGCTAGCATGCAAAGACGCTCTTCACAGACGACGGGAGCACGTGGCACGCGCCCCTCTAGCGGAGCGCTATGTGCCCACCCTCAAGAGGTATGCCAAGAAGCGAGGCCCTAAGCGCCACTGTCCAGGGTGAAGGCCGAAGAATCCTCGAGTCAAGAAAGCCAAGACTCAAAATGCGCAATAGGTGGTAGCACTAGTGGCACGAACCCCCAGCTCACGCTCGGGCCCCAGATGCTCAAGGGCAGAAAGGGCAGCTTGGGAAAGGGAAGAATTCAATGAATTGTTTAAAGACATTCTGGAAACAGTAACGGCCCGGGACTACACCATTCATGTCCCGGCCGACATGTTCCCTGCCCAGCCTCATGGGAGCCCCACACTAGCACCGCCCCGGTCGCCTAGCCAATCGGACTCACCTCGCCTCGTACCTATAGACTAAATCCCTATGGTGTACAAGTAGCTTGACAAGTCAGCAGGCCAGAACATTTTGTTTTTTGATGAGTAAAGGGGCAAGATCCCCACTTGTACACATTCCCGTACCTCTCGTTAATGTATGTGACCTTAACATGCAATGAAATAGGCATCCCAATAGACATCATGTCATTCTGAAAAATTATGTCTTAACATGATTGCATTGGTCCGATGTACTTAACACAAGCGAGCATGTACTCTCACGAAGTGACAAGTTGATGCAGAATGACACAGGTCAATGTCTAGAAGCGTTTAACATCCAAGTCACCACAAGACCACCAACCCCACAAAGAATCATTATGGAGGAAGTGACAAGAATACCAAGAAACAAAAGCCATGACGGAAACGCCACTAGATGAGAACCCAAGGACACCTCTGTAGAAAAAGCACATATTGCGCGACTGAGCATGGCCAAAGCATAATCATCGATTACCTCCTCCTTCTTGGCCAAACTCTATGTTCGGGTAGGAGCCACGCTCTCAACAAGGGCGAACGTCTCTTCATCATCCAGGATTCAATTCGCAAGATGCTCTGCCCTTGTCCTAGACAGCTCACTCCAAGTGCTACCTCAGTTGTTCGATGTCTCACATGTTACAAAGAGGCTTGCAAAATCTCAAGTGTATCTCTTCACCTCAATAACAGTTCCTCTAGCATCAAGGCTGGTGACACGATCATCTCTGTAATATCCATTTTTCATAGCCTTTGGATCCCAACATTTCTCAATCCAAATGAAAGGCTAACAGTCTCAATGTATGGCATTGATTGTATTCATTTTTTCCACAAAACGAAAGAAAGAAAGAAAGAAAGAAAGAAAAGAAAATAAAAGAAAAGGAACAAATAAAAAAAAGAAAAAGAAAAAGAAAGAAAGAAAGAAAGAAAGAAAAAAAGCACACACGATCACAACACCGCACCTAGGGGTCCTCAAATTAGGTACATCCAGTGACCTTGGTCGGCTGGATCTGTCCCTAATCCCCTAGCCCTTTGTACATCCCCCACAATTGTTCAGGGCACGTCAAGGGCAGGACATACCTAGGGAGCTCGCCTCGCCTAGGGTTAGACCGGTCACCCTGAACCACTTGCACAATTCTTTTACACTCCATCTCAATGCCATTCCAATCCACAGTGGTAAGCAAGGCATGAAAGACAATGGAAAAGTACACCATACCTTTCACGCACTATAGGTAGTTACTAGCTACCAAGAGCTAGACATCAAGGAGCTCACTTATGCTACATGGCCTTGACAAGACCATAATGATGTCTCAAGCAATCTTCAAGTGTACTCCCCGTCTTCACCGACAAAATTTTTCCATCAACTTAGCCCCTTGCTTCACTGATTGCTATACAAGGAACTAGGCCGATCATCTTCTAACTAAGTAATACCTAAATATGCACGTATACACACTTAATATTCACACTATAACCTATACACGGTTTGGGTCCTCCAGTGCAGGACAATACTCTCAGCTTGCTTAAAGTTCGACCTGTCTCCCAAACTAATCAAATATGTCTTGTGCACAATAAGAAGACTAGCACTACCCCTTAGGGAGAGACCACACGAGAGGTTTTCAAATTGCAGGTGTTGAAGACTCCACAGAAAGTGTCGTTCGATCTTCATCAACACCCAACTCTGAATGCTTATCCCTTACAATCCAACAAGCCCGCAAAAGATCATAATGTGCAGAATCCCCAACAAATCAACACTTGTACTGGCCATCAATGCAATCCCCAACACAAAATAGCCCTACCGCCAACTCCAACAACCTTCCACCACCCACCTTGGCCACCAACAGGCCCCCAGGACCTTCTACCACACCACCACCAGCACTCCTCCATGGAAACCACCGGCGTCCTTGTCACCCACGTCTTCGGTGCATGCTACCTATGACGGTGAGTGCCATGGGACAGGCACTCGTCTAGGAGGGGGGTAATGTTAATCCTCAAACGAATAAAGGTGGAAAATTCGGAAAAGCTAAATAAGAAGACAAAGACAGAGGCCAAGGCAAAGAGAAATGGAAAACAAAGACGCACAAGGAGAAGAGTCCTAAATAAGGGAGAAAGGTGCACAAGGAAAAGCGCAAGTCAAAACTTTTGTAAAAGAGCGCAAGCGCATCATGGTTTACTTCAAGGAGCGCCGGGCTCTCACCCGTGCAATTTGTAAATGTAGATGGGCGGTGGAAAGGAAGCTAGGAAGATAGAAGGACAATGGGAGAAAGGGCCTAGGCTACGGTCGGCCATGTAAAAAGGGGAAAAGGGATTGACCGCCCAAAAGGGATTTAGGGTTTTGTATATAAAGTTGAAAAGTGAATGAGAAGCTCATTCTTGTGTATGGCCAAAAGTAGCTCTGCTCTTCTTCTTCTTCTTCTTGTTCTTGCTTGCTTGAGCTTGTGCTTGAGAGAGGGAGTGTGAGGGAGTGAGTGTGTGAGGGTGAGGGACCGAGGAGGAGAAGCTCTCCATCTTCTCCTCTCTTCTTCTCTTCTCTTCTCTTCCCTTGTCTTGCTCGCGGCAATGGAGCTTGGAGCGTGGAGCTTGAGGATGGAGCTTGCTTGAAGCTTGCACTTGAATTGTGGAGCTACCGGAGTGCGCAGGAGAGGAGGTAACTCAAACGGCATCAAGGTAAGCTCACTACACTCGTAGATATGGATAGCGTGTCGGCTATGTGAGAGGTAGCCATTAATTCTCGGCTTGGAACGCTTGAATCAATAAGCGGTCCGTGGGTCTTGGCGGTTGAGCGAAAGCTCCCACACGATCAATTCCTTGGCTACCATGGGAATCTTGACAAACATGAATTCATATTCTTCCCAAATGCATGGCAAGGAACATACATCCATTGCTAATGGCTCGTCTAGGAGGCCTAAATCCAAATGTTTATAACTTTTAGCAAACATTTGAAGGTGGTGTCCAAGATTTTGATGCAGATGACCAGGTCACCCTTGGTATTTACGGCTAGGTTTGCGGCCAGAGTAAGGATAGATCTCCACTCATAGGAGAGTCTAAGGCCTATGGGAGGTTGGGTTTTGACTAGATTAGATAACTTAGCAACTGATGCCTACTTCATGGATTGGTCTTAGTATGGTGACTGTTGGTTGCCACGTGTGATGGGTTGGTCTTGTGGCTCAATTGGTGCATTGCTTTCTGCTTGTGGAATAGCTAGGACACTAGAAGTGTTAGGCTGAGTTGGTTTTGGTGTAGAGGGCTACAATTTTGTTCTATAGATCTGTTGTGGTCCTATGGGTTTGGTACCCTTTGGATCAATTGGTTTCTCATTCCTAGCTCGCTTACTATCTTGTGGAGATAGGCTGGAAAGCGGTGTCTGAGAGGGACACGCGTGCCACTTGTGGCCTTGGACAACCAAATTCATTTTTTGCCTTTATAGTAGGATTTAGGATGCAATAGGGCTTTGGGAACCTATCATGGCTTGGTTGTTCATTTGCTTCTGTAGTGCCAGCTTTGTCCCCTAAGCCTAGGGCATGAAGTTTTGGGATTATGAGTTTGTGCAAGTTGGCTCAAAGATGGTGGCAATTGTCATTTGGATATCCATTTGAGTTGCTACTTAAATGAGTCAGTGGTCATGGGTGTGTCTACTAGGACGTGTGGTCGGTCTGCTTTGGTAGGGTGGGACAAGTCACAAACCCCCCTCCCTAGGCTTGGCACTAGGTTCCTCTACCAATGGTACTTTGGGTTTAGATGGAGCCGCACTGCCCTTGTTGAGAAAAGTTGTCGCTATTTGAACATGGCAAATGGCAAGGTGAACACGTTGTGAGTCATAATCAACATTGTAGTGTGCTTATTTCTTGAATGCATATCCTAGCAGTGTTTCCTTGTTGGTAGCCTTAGTGTTAGGAAACACGTAGAAGATCATTGGTAGGCTTTTAGTCTCAATAGAAACCACTACTTTGCACTTTCCCAACCATGAGTAAGATTTGCCCCCAAACAGGCCGAGTTTAGCATTAATAGATTGCAATTGGTGGCCAATGAGGGTCCAATGGTCATGTGTAAGGATATTAAAGTCAACTCCCTCATCAATGAGCGCATCAAAGGCATGTGTCTTCTGGGCAATGATTGGTATGCACAGGTAGGCATATGCTATTGTTTCCTTATTCTCATCCTCTATCTTAGTGATGGTGGCGACTTTTACATTCATTGGTGGTTCCACCACTGGAGGCTCGTGTAGTAGATGTGTTGGAGGGTAGTACTTCTTGAGACAACTGCCATTAAAGAAGCCTATGCCCTCTCCCTCTAGAGTCTTGAGCTCTACATTGCCAGTTAGACTAATGTTGTGGACCTTGAAAGGTCCCAATCCTCTGAGCTTCATCTCTACTTATGGTCCTTTACAGAGTATAGTAGCACTAGGTTGCTCTACTCAAAGTCGAGTTGTTTGACATGTTTGTCAAACCAGCTCTTGTGTCTTGCCTTCTCATAGGTCAATGCATGGGTCGCTAGGATCAAGTGTCAGATAGGCATTTTAACTCTACCAGCCATTCTGCCCATGCTTCCTTTCCATCCCATCTCTCTTGGATTGCCACTCTCAAGCTTGGAATGAAAAACTTCAATGGTAGGAGTGCTTTAGTACCATAGGTCAGTTTGAATGGTGTTTGCCCTACGACTATCTTATAAGTTGTCCTATAGGCCCATAGTACTGCCATGAGCTTATTGTCCCAATTAGTGCATGATGAGGTGGGGAGACTACCTTAGTCATGAAATTTACTAGGATCTTATTTGTGGATTTTTCTTGACTGTTAGCTCGAGGGTAGTATGGTGAGGATTTCCTATGGATGATCAAGAAGGTGGATAGTAAATGGGCAATCACTTAATTGATGAAGTGCGTGCCTTGATCACTAACTAGTTTGCTGGGGCAACTGAATCATGAAGTCTCCTACTCCCAAAAAAACTTAGTTGTGGTCCTAGAGTCATTCTTTCTGGTGGCCTGAGATTCCACCCATTTCACGAGATAGTGTGTCACTACAATTCTGTATTTCACCTATGAGCAATCATTGCGGGGTTGATCCGCCCAATGAAGTTGATTCCCTATTTTTCAAATGGTTGTTGTGCTATTACTGGGTCAACTCCATCTTATCTACGAATGGGGATTTTGGTCCTTTGGCACTCATTGCAATGCTTCTCATGAACTTAGTTGCATCATAGAATAGGGTGGGCCACCACACGTTAAGATTGCATCACCTTGCATGCTGTAGTATCTTTGCTGAAGTATTCTCCAACAATTCCACCATGCACTTCAGCAAGTACATCATGCACCTCATGCTCACACACATATCTTCACAATAATCGATCTTGTCCTAGCCTATAGAGTTGGCTGACTATTAATTGATAGGGATGAATCTTGAGGATGCGGCGCTTTAGCCTAGCCTTCTCTATAGACTTTTAGGCAATCCATGCTCTAGGATTTGGACTATGTCATCTTTGCCTAATATTGTGTTAGATCGGCCCTAAATAGGTATTGTTTACTTGACATGTTGAAAATGTGTGCATTAAGTAAGTAATCTATGATGCCCTATTTAGTAGCTTCTCGTGTGGGTATGCGGGATATATGGTCTACCATCTAATGCTACTTACCCTTGTACACAACCATAGAGAAGTCAAATTCTAGAAGTAGAAGTAACCATCTAGCTATGCATCCTATAACACATGGTTTTTCACCAAATAAAGAAAAGCTTGATGGTCAATGAAGAAGGTAAAGGGTGCAACAAAAAGATAATGAAGAAACTTCTTTATAGCAAACACCATAGTTAGACCTTCCCTTTCCATTATGGAGTAATTCATCTTCATATCCTTGAGTTGTTTGCTAGCAAAGCTCACATGATAATTGAGATTATGTTCACCAGGTTGGCACAAACTAGTTTCCACAACAAACTTTGATATATCAATGTGTACGTGGAATATTATGTTCCAATTTGGGGCTCGTATGATCAATGCGGTCGTAATAGCCTTCTTTAGTTCCTCGTAGCATTGGCATTCCTCGATCCACTCAAATATAATCAACAATTTGTAAATGGGTCTAGCAATTAATGCATAGTTTAGCAATGGATTGCTAATAGTAACCCTGAGTGTCCCAAGAAGCACTAAACTCCCTTGTAGTTCATGGGTGGTGGTAAATCGATAATGACTCTGACTTTGGAGAAGTTTGTGGCAATGCCATTCTTAGATACTATGTGCCCTAGGATACATATGTGTTTTACCTAGAATTGGCACTTTAGGGGGTTCAAGGAGAGATTATACCATGTACATTGCTCAAAGACTATGCAAAGTTTCTCTAGATGTTTCCTCCAATTGGAGTGGACACATAAATTATCAATGAGTACCTCCAATTCTCACCTAAGCATGTCTTTGAGAGATGGCACACATGAGGCACTGAAAGCTAGCTAGTGCATTTGTCAACTGCCCAAATGGCATGACTATGCAAATACGCCCCATTTGATCACAAATGCTATCTTATGTCTATCATCAGGGTGTAGTTGCACCTGGTTGTAGCCTGAGAAGTCATCCAAGAAACTACAGGCTTCTTTTCCTACTACTCTTTCGAGTATGTGCTCCATGTAAGGTGGTGGATAGTTGTCTCTTTTAGTTGCAATATTGACCTTTTTATAATTCACACACTCGAATCTTTCCATTCTTCTTTACGACAAATACTATAGGTGACACCCAGTCCATGTGCTCAATTTCATAGACGAATCCAACCTTCAATAGCTTATCTATATCCTACTCAATGGCATGTGTGCACTTCGAATTCATCGGATATGGTCGTTACTTAACTGGTGTTGCATCGGGAGTCATAGGGATGTTATGAGTCATGACCCTCGGATCTACTCCTTTTAGTTCAAGCAAACACATCCATGTACTCTCGTAGGAGAGCAATGAGATCAGCCTCCTCTTTCTCAGTCAGATTGTTTGCTATAAACATGGGTCGAGGCTTTTTCCCTTCCCTTGCTAAGTTAACTTCCTTAACCTTAGCGAGCCCTTCTATTAGGTTTGCTTGCATGTCCTTACCTCTTAGCTCCTAGCAAGATCACTACCTTGTCACCCTTTTTGAACTTTGTAAAGTGCTTTAGTAGATCCTAGGGCTCCCTTTTCTCTTTGGCTTTTGATCCCTTTGATTGCCTCCTCTTTTCCTCCTTTGACCATCTATGCCTTAGGTGGACTAGTAGGTCCCCTTTGGTGCACTTGGTCTTAGGTGGTCAGGATATTTGCGGGCCACTTTTGAAGCTTACTTCTGACGACTCGGAGTTTAACTCACAACCTTCACTAGAAGGAGTTTCCCCTGGTGGTTGTAGCTTTGAGACCGATTTAGTTCTAAAGAGTGGTGTGGTATTAGGTTGAACTAATCTGGCTTGCTCATACTCTATTACACCTAGGTGGTCCAACCAAGTCAGATTTTGTCCCTAATGACTCCTCTTTCAGTCCTAAAGATGTTGGCTTTCAATGGCTTGGAGACCACTCGTATCTGTTCAATCACTCAATCATTTGTATCATACTCTATTGTCTTTATCTCTTCCTCACTTTTCTCACAAGTGATTGTCTATATCATACTCTATTGCCTCGGCCTCTTCCTTAATTTTCTCATTTATAGAGTAGTAGTCTTTGTACTCATCGACTGTATTGTCATATTTTGATTGCTCATCATTTCCAAGGCTTCCACTCTTAGCCTTCTTTTCGTTCATGATTAGTACCCAATTGTATAATAGGTTCCTTGGTGTTGTGACACAATACTATCCATTGGTGTGTTAGGTGATTGAAATAAAGATATGCCATTGATTCTACATTTGGACTACACCCACATAGTCCATCCTTGGTTATGGCACATTTATTGTGACACCTCCTTTTTCCAAGTGGGTTCACACTTAGTGACTGTGTGTACTTACATTGTGGTACTTTCATACTAGTCTTTTATCATGAATTAGTTCTTTTGTGTGGAAGAAGAAGAAAGAAGAAGATGAAGATTTCAGTACTATCTCTCTATGTTGCTTTGGTGTGTGTGCACACTCTTGAGTGCTTCATCTCTCTCCCCTCTTGTTTGTTTTTATCTAGGGTTAAATGACACATAATGCTTGGCACCACCAAAAGATGCATTATGGGTAGGACCTGTTGAGATGACAAGCTCAACACATGCGGACATTGATGATGGACTGCCTGGTTAGATGGGTCCACACGTCTACACTTAGCACGTCGGTGGTCGTTATGACTCTCACATGGCCACTGACTCATTACTTATTATATTCAGGTTGTTACACCTATTTACAGCTGGCATAGTTATAGTGCCAGTCGACTAGTGTAGTCGGTTATGCATTGTTTGACTTAGTAGGCCACTTTCCTTTTATGTTGTATCTTATCTATACTTTGTGTACATTGTAAAGAGTGTGGAAGAAGAAGAAGAAATCAGCAAGAAAACGTTTTGGCCTCCATCTCTCTTCTTGTCTCTTGAGTGAGCTTCTCCTTGTGCATTCTGTGTGTGTTCGGCGCAACATCTTGAGCAACCCCCTCCACCACGCGATTCTTGACATGGTATCAGAGCCGCGCCATTGAGAGAGGCTGATTTCGAAGGTTGAAGTAAAGGAGAAGAAGCAAGGTTCGAGCAAGCAAGCCACGGGTAAGAAGCTCTCCCATCCTTCAACTCTTTCTCTTGGATAGTGCCTGTGGAGGCACTGGAAGTAGGGCATAGCAAAAATCTCAGATTGCAGTGAGATTTAGTGTGCGCGAAGAGCACTGTGTATTCTGCAGACTAGCCCTTTAGGGCTTCTCCGCAGTTATTTTGGGCATCTGAGGCCGTTTCAGGGCCCGTTTTCGAGCCGCAAGGTTGTGGACAACAGTTTCAGGGTACGCTGTGACTTCGACTGTATTGATTGAAAGTGGGTGCGCAAGTTACAAATTTCAGATCTGTAAGTTTAAAGGTGTTTACCAGTGAGTAAACACAAGGTTTATCTGCAAACAGGTTGCAGATTGCATGTATTGTTGAGTAGACAGTTAAAAAGGTTGTCTAGTGTATTGCTGTGCACTACAGGTCCAGGGTTGCAGAAGATTTACTTGCTGTTGGTATTAATTTTGTGATAATGGCAGAGAACAGTGGAAGCCCTATCATTGAGAAACTCGACAAGAACAACTACCCTTCATGGAAGTTCCGTGTCACGAACTTCCTTATTGGAAAAGGCCTCTACGAGTTTGTTTCAAGTGAAGAAAAGGAATCGGAGATGAGTGATCCTCCAACTGCAGAAGAGACAAAGGCACGGAAGAAATGGAATGCAAAGGATAAAAAGGTCATGTATTGGTTGTCTGCAGTAATTGACAATAATATGCTCGGACACATTAGAAATGCAGAGAATTCATATGCAGCTTGGACCATACTTGAAAGTATGTTTTCTGTAAATACAAAGGCATGAAAGATTCAACTCAAGCAAGAGTTGAATACATTAAAGAAAGGGAAGATGTCTATCAATGAGTATGCACTGAAGGTAAGAAGCATTGCAGATGCATTGGCAGCGATTGATGCAATGCCCGATGATGATGATTTGGTGTCGTCTACCTTGGGTGGACTTAACAATGAAAAGGCTTGGAAGTCTTTTGTAACTTCTGTATATGTCAGAAAGCCATTTCTAGATTTCGATGAGTTGGTCTCCCTTATGATCACTGAAGAGATCAACATACAGAGTGAGACATCTGAAAGAAGTGGTGAACAGGTCCAAGCTTTCTACTCCAGTTTAGGAAGGGGACGTGGCAGGTTCTCTTCAAGAGGCCGTGGTACAGGACGTGATAGTGACAACCAGCAAAACAGATTGAATCAGCAATTTGGCGATATGCAGGTTTCAGGAGGTCGTGGTAACTTTAGAGGCAGGGGGAGCTTTAGAGGAAGAGGTGGATGGCAGAACAGAGGTTCTAACAACTCTGGTATTATGTGCCACTACTGTGGCAAAACAGGTCATATTGCAGCCCAATGTTATGCTAAGAGAGATGATATCCGCAGTGGTAAGTTGCAGCAAGGAAACTATGCATCGTCTTCACGACAGAATGAAGACAAAAATGAACGTTTGTTCTTTATGCAACATATGCTGAATGCTGTTACAGGAAAGGGAACACATGAAGATGTTTGGTATGTTGATTGAGGTGCATCCAATCATATGACCAGCCATGCAGAATGGTTTGGAGAGATGCAGGATTTGCAGAATGCAGGTTATGTGCAGACGGGTGATGACTCATGCCACCCAATTTCACACATTGGAAAAGTTCCCTTATCCTTGCATGATGGTAAGACAAAGAGTCTTTCAGATGTATTACATGTGCCATCTATTACAAAGAACTTGGTGTCAGTCGGTCAAATGGTAGAGCAAGGGCTGCAAGTCAGATTTAATGCAAAGGGCTGCTTTGTAGAAGACTTCAATGACAAGTGCAGGTTGGCAGCAAAGGGAAGTAGAGTTGGACGTATGTTCACTCTAGATGCTGGAATTCCTACTATGAATGCGGCTATGTATGCCAAAGGAAAAGGTGTTGTTGCAGACATTGAAATTTGGCACAAACGCATTGGACATGCAAATGTACAAAGGCTGAAATTAATGCAGTCCAAAGGGTTGGTTACAGGTCTGCCTACATTTAAAGTTGCAGAATTTCAGAAGGTATGTGAAGCATGTCAGTTTGGTAAGCAGGCAAGACAACCCTTTTCACATGACAGAGATGTAAGCAGAAATATCCTTGATGTTGTGCATACTGACATTTGGGGGCCTACACAAAATGTATCTCTTGGAGGTAGTTCATACTTCATCACATTCATTGATGATTGTTCTAGAAAGCTGTGGGTATATTTTATGAAGGAAAAGAGTGAAGCGTTTGAGCACTTTAGAACTTTCAAGGCTACAGTTGAAAGAGAAATAGGCTTGAAAGTAAAGTGCCTGAGGTCAGATGGAAGGGGAGAGTACCTCTCAAATGAGTTCAGTGATTTTCTGAGGTCTCATGGGATAAAGAGACTGTTCACATGCAGGTATACCCCACAGCAAAATGGGGTTGCAGAAAGGAAAAACAGGCATATTGCAGAAGTTGCACGCGCCTTGATGGTTGAAAAGAATATGCCTAAGCATTTTTGGTCTGAGGCTGTTCATACTGCTGTTTATATAATGAACAGAACTCCCACAGCTACAGTTCATGGTATGACCCCCGAAGAATGTTTTACAGGTAAGAAGCCTGATGTTTCACACTTGAAAGTATTTGGCTGCATTGCGTATGTTCATGTGCCAGATGAGTTGCGGAAGAAACTGGATCCAAAGGCTGAAAAGTGTGTCTTTATTGGATACTCTTTAGAGCCGAAAGGGTATCGCTGTTACAACCCTGTCACATGTAAGTTCAGAGTGAGCAAGGATGTCATCTTTGATGAAATGAGCAGTTGGTATGCATCTAGTGGTGATGCATTGGATGTTGATGATGATCATGACACTCATGTGCAGGCTGAAAGGCAAGAATCACAGACTCTTAGTGGACCAGAGACATCATCTGGTAGTCCTTGGTCTGGGAGACTAAGGAGTACCTCTACATCTTCGAGTGCATCTAGTAGCACTACAAGTAAAGACAAAGGAAAGAATAAAGTGTCAGAAGGCATTGATGCAGTTCTTGATGGAGACTCCAGTGGCTCAGAGAGCTTGGATGATGAGCTTGGCATTCCTTCAATGAGGACTCTAGGTGTGCAGAGAGCACGTGTTAATGCAAAGACTCCATTGAGTGATCCAGTGGTACGTAGGTCTAGTAGGGTGAGATACCCTGTTAAAAGATTTGGTTTTGAGGGTTATGCAGCTCACCATTATGCTTATATGGTGAAACTAGTTGAGGATGTTGAGCCCACATGTTTTGAGGAGGCTGTTGGCCATGCTCATTGGGATGCAGCAATGGATGAGGAGATGGCTGCATTAGAGGCCAATAAGACTTGGGATCTAGTATCATTGCCGAAGGGAAAGAAAGCTATTGGATGTAAGTGGGTCTATAAGATTAAGCATAATGCAAATGGTTCTATTAGCAGGTACAAAGCTAGGCTGGTTGCAAAAGGCTATGCCCAAACATATGGCATAGATTATGATGAAACCTTCAGTCCAGTTGCTAGGATGACAACTGTCAGATGTGTGATTGCTTTGGCAGCAGCCAAAGGTTGGAGGTTTCAGCAAATGGATGTAAAGAATGCCTTCTTGCATGGTGATTTGCAGGAAAAAGTGTATATGGATCAGCCAGCAGGTTATGAAGATTTAGAGCATCCCACGTATGTGTGCAGGTTGAAGAAGGCACTCTATGGGCTCAAGCAAGCACCTAGAGCATGGTCTGACAAGATCAGAGAGTATCTTGTCAATATTGGCTTTTATGTTTCTGATGTTGATCACTCACTTTATGTGAGAAAGGGAGATGCAGGTTTGGTCATCATAGTCATCTATGTGGATGACTTGATTATTACAGGTGATAGTGATAGTGGGATTGCTGAAGACAAGGGCTATTTGAAGATGAAGTTTGAGATGAAGGATTCAGGTGAACTAAGGTACTTCCTTGGCATTGAGGTGATCAGATGTGATGATGGTATATGGCTGTTTCAAAGACAGTATGGCTTGGATATGTTGTCCAAGTATGGTATGACTGCATGCAAACCACTTTCAGTCCCGTTGGAGCAGAATGTAAAGCTGAGTGCTGATGTTGGGGATGAGATAGAAGACCCTACTATGTTCAGGAGGATAGTGGGGAGTTTGATCTATATGACCATTACAAGGCCAGACTTGAGCTACGCTGTTGGTCTTGTGAGTCAGTTTATGCAAGTACCTAGAAAGCCACATTTGGATGCAGTCAGACGCATATTGAGATATGTGAAGTCCACATTACATTATGGACTTTTCTATGAGGCAGGTACAGATGTACATGTGTTTGGATACACAGATGCAGATTGGGCCGGTAGTATGTCTGATAGAAGATCTACCAGCAGATACATGTTCTCTCTTGGTAGTGCAGCAGTTGCATGGAGCAGCAAAAAGCAATCTACAGTTGCTTTGTCGAGTACAGAGGCTGAGTATAGAGGTGCTGCTGTTGTAGCATGTGAGGTAGTATGGCTGCAAAAGCTATTGGCTGATTTGGATGTCCAGGTGGAAGGTCCAGTTGTCATTTATTGTGACAACATGAGCAATATACAGTTGGCTAGGAACCCTGTGTTCCATGCTAGGACAAAACATATCGAGGTACACTACCACTTTGTGAGACAGAAGGTACTAGCAGGTGAGATTGACTTGGTGTATGTTAGCACAGAGGATCAGATAGCTGACATCTTCACGAAGGCATTGGGTACAGAGAAGCTTCAAAAGTTTCGAAGCTTACTTGGAGTTGCAGAGATGCAGTTGAGCTTGAGGGGGAGTGTTGAGATGACAAGCTCAACACATGTGGACATTGATGATGGACCGCTTGGTTAGATGGGTCCACACGTCTACACTTAGCACGTTGGTGGTCATTATGACTCTCACATGGCCACTGACTCATTACTTATTATATTCAGGTTGTTACACCTATTTACAACTGGCATAGTTATAGCGCTAGTCGACTAGTGTAGTCGGTTATGCATTGTTTGACTTAGTAGGCCACTTTCCTTTTATGTTGTATCTTATCTATACTTTGTGTACATTGTAAAGAGTGTGGAAGAAGAAGAAGAAATCAGCAAGAAAACGTTTTGGCCTCCATCACTCTTCTTGTCTCTTGAGTGAGCTTCTCCTTGTGCATTCTGTGTGTGTTCGGCGTAGGATCTTGAGCAACCCCCTCCACCACGCGATTCTTGACAGGACCCCATACATCTAAATGTATCAACTACAAAGGTCGAGAATGACATGCTGCATAAATGGAAACCTTACTTGTTTCCCAAACTAATAGGCTGAACACACATGTCCTAGATCAGTGTAAAACTTTGGTAGACCAAGTACAACCTACTTTTGCTTCATATCTTTTAGCCTCTGAATATTGACATGACCAATGCATTTGTGTGAGATTTTTACATTCTAAACTGCTCCATTATCATGGGCAAACATGGCTACTTTCAATTTAGGGATAGATGCATCCAAAGTGAACATTCTGCCATCTCTCTTGCCTTTAGCAATCAATTTGCAACCATTTCCATGTTCCTCAATAAAGCAACTATCTTTGTTGAATTTGATTTGTAGATTCTATTTTTCCATTTGTCCAATTGATAATAAATTCTTAGTAGAAGGCACATGTAGTACATCATATAGAACCTTGTTTTTTCCATTAGAGGCATGATTAGCAAAACCACACTTGTATGCTTAATATCACACTCTATGTCATCACTAGTGCATACATGTCCATGGGAACTTGCTGTTAGCTCATTAAACCACTCACCATGTGGAGTCATACGATTAGATGCACCTGAGTCTATATATCACTTGTCATCCTTGCCTTGCTTAGATGTATTCTTAGAAACATGTTGCATAGCAAACAACCTATCTCCCTAATCATCCTGTGTATCACTGGAAGATGCATAATTTCCAGGTTGTCTACCTTTTACCTTCATATTTGCTTGCTTTTTATGACAACCCTTTGCTATATGTCCTTATCTTCCACAATAATCATAGCCTTTATCCCTGTTAGGCTGGTCATCTGATTGCCAAGAGCTACCTTTGCCTCTAGGTCATCTCCCATTGCCTCTAAAGGCTCTAGATCCTCATTGTCCTTGCACATTTGAGTTTTGCCATGCATTTTGTTGCTATTTTCCATATGTATTTTGAGTGTCCCCACAACATCAAAAAGCTCCATGAGCTCTACCTCCTGTAGCTCGGTGACTAGAGTAAAAGACAATATCTCTACTCTTTAAGAGGTACTCAAATCTATATTCAAGCCAATCTTGGCTTCCTCATGTAGTAGCAATGCAAGTAATTCATCCCAATCAGGGGGATTTGCTCTCATAGAAATCAAAGTATCAAATGCTTTGTACTCCTTGCCTAATCCATTCAATGTTACTACAATCATGTCATCCTCTGAGAGTTTAGAACCAAAAGTAGCAAGTTGATCTACTATGGTTTTTATCTCTGTCATATAAGCTTGAATGCTCTTGCCATTTCTAGACATATTATTAAATTGCTGCTTTAGCTGTATCTTCCTTGCATGAGTAACATTACCATAATTCTTCATGAGAATATCCCAAGCATCTTTTGGGGACTAACATCTTGTAATTTGCATAGCCATCACATAACAAATGCATAATGAGAACCAGTGTAACACTTTGCTTACTCTTTCCAACCACTATTGATGAGCTCTCAGCCGATCATGAGTCGAATTCTGTTCAGGCAGTTCAGGTTTTGCTTCAACCCTCGTACACAAATCCTAGTAGCCTCTGCCAATTAATAAATTTTGCATCCTAAACTTTCACAAAGCAAAGTTTTTATTATCAAGCTTCTCTCCCACAAGTTGAATGATATTGTTAGTGCCTTGAGCATTTGCCATATTTGCAACTATGGTATCCAATGCCGTGTACAGCCTATAAATGAATGACTCTCTACAAACCACTCAGTTTTGTATGATAGTTTCAGTCTAAGAACCTATAATAGCAAATCTCTATAGTAACCAGTGTGTTTCAGCTTACATGCATGTCAAATACATCCCCAATCATGTAGTAGAACATCTAAATGTAATAGCATGCTAAGTAGATAGCATTTGCAGCATATAGTTGATGTAGATATCTTCCAAAACTTATGATAGACATTAGTATGTGAGCAACCAATAATAAATTCTCTGCATAAACTAAAGTATTTTTTGCTCAAGTCCACCTCAAAATATCCGAGAAATACACCATAGGGTTCAATACGAGTATGTAGGAGCATAAATAGTGATTCATATGCGCAATAGCAATGTTAGACACACTCTTCATATGCTATAAACAACCAGCTCACTACAAAACTAGTGGTAAAAACTATCCAGATTTGAGCATTCAATGCTCACTTCAGTTCATAAACCTTTTGACATGTATGCATCAACATCCAAGCACCTACATGTGCCAACCAATGCTCCAAGAGGCTTCATCAAACCACTAAATATGTCTTGTCCAATTTTGGGATAGATTTTAGAAAGTTATAATTCTCAAAACAACTAAGCACTAAGCACTCTAGAACCATGCCAAAATGGATGAGAGTAAGGGCATATACATTGTCAACCATAAGTAGGCACACTAGAGTTCAATATAGTTTCCAATGAGCTACACGCAAGTAGTTGCATGCTATCCCTGTATAACTACAACATACTTGCTCTATTTTACAACCAATATTTGACTCAATCATTCTACAAATGAGTTGAGAGCCTCAATACCAATGTTATGGGGTCTTCTTTAATCCCTGACAAGTTGTTTGTCAGCGTGTGTGTTGGTGGCTATCCAAGTCTGACTCTGAGCAAAAGTAAATGGCCAACATACAGGCACAGTTCCAGGCCTAATCAAGCAGCCTATTGATGTCTTCAAATTTGGTTTTTAACTAGCAACCACAATGTTTTAACATTTAGATAATGCTTGCCTAACTTTATGTAAGATTGGTCTCCATTCTTGAGCATTAAAGTATGGCATTTGATGGTTGATGCTGCCCATTACACCCTTAAGAGAAACATGCGCAATCTCTGAGCATCATGTTTTCTAATCTGCTACAAATGCGACAAGCTCTAACACATGCCATTGATCATCTATGCAAGCTTCAACAAGTTCTGATAGTTGCAAGAGCTCCAACTCTGATGCATACCTTTCAAGTGTTGGCTATGGCTTCCTTTTCTTGCAGATCCACTTCAGTCTTCTCCTCTTTAAGCTCTGACTTTCTTGACTCCAATGCCCTACTCATAAGCTCAAGGTTTCATTGCTTGATGGCTTTGATACCATGTCAAAGTTTTAAAGGGAGAGAGAAAGACACAATCATTGAGAGAAACCCACATACTACATAACAATCCAAGTCACTAACTAACTATGTCACTAACTATAGTTGAGTCTCTGACTCATTTATCACATCACACATATATAGCTGTCAAGATAGAGTCAATGACAACGATCATGAGCTTGAACCTCAACAAACTCAAACCTGCAAAGGGACGTGCTAGCTAGGGTCTTCAAAGAAGGCATATGAGTGGATGACTTACTCAAGGAGAGAAGCTCAAGACCCACAAACTAAGACATCACTACCTTTAGAACCTTAGAAAGAGTTATGATCATTAGTAAAAGATCTAGACAGAGCACCCAAGACAAGGGAAAGAGTGTTGACCAGAGCCACGACCAGAGCCAGGAATTGGCGGATGTAAAGCTAGAGCTGGCCAAGCTCTAAGAGATGATAAGGAGACCTAACCGACCTCATGTGCAATGCATGCATTGTGGAGGGAATCACCTCCTAGGCTGAGTGCATGGATCTTAGATCCAGACCTTGTGCCAACTGTGGCAGGCTTGGCCATGATGTAATGCATTGTTGATTATTGAAGAGATTTTCATACTCATAGCCATACACTTAGCCTTACTATCTAGGAAATAGACTACCACATTTCAGAAGGGGAGCTCACTAGCCCTACCAACACCCAATGATTCAAAGTTAGCTATCCCTACAATGGATATCAACCCCACAAGGATACCTAGACCACCTGAACCCGTTGTGACCCATCCACAGAGCAATGCTTCGATACATTACATAGAGGAGTCAAACGAGGACAAAACATGCATGAACCCTTACATCTTGTACAACAAAAAGGGTAATCCCATCTCGATGGATTTTAGACTAGTGCTGGTGATGCCATTGGGCAAGAGAAGAGATAGAGGTCTAGGAGGGTCAAACCAAGAAACCATCACATGCTAGACTTGTAGTTAGATAGGGCACATCTAATCTTGATGCCCAAAAAGGGAGCAAGCCAACTGAGAAAAGATAGGACTTGAGATGCCCTGAGTGTGGGATCACATACTTGTACGCCAAGTACCCTAGGTGGAAACCTTCCAGTAGTTTTGGCTATCATGCCATCCATACCATTGGGGATGTTCAGAGTTGAGACACTTGATGGTGAAGCCATGCCAATTCTGTTGAATGTCATGACTCGAGCACATGCAAAGCAGGCCGGTATTTCATTAGCTAGACCTAGCAACCTTGACATAGCTTCAATAGGGAAGAAAAGCCATAGAAGAAGGGGGAAGAGGGATAAGATGAAGATTATGCTTATGACAATAGTGCCACCACGTTATCAAAGGTGAAGCAAGTCACAGACGCAGAAGTAGAGACATCTGCTTCTAAGACAATAGAAAATTGAAGTGCCAAGATTGGAGAATATCCTAATCTGAGACATTAATTAGAAGTGGTTGATAAGGTTAAGGAATGAGTGACAGAAGCCCAAGTGCACCTAAAGGGTGTAGAACCCATTCTCGAAGATGAGATCGATGAACTCTCTAGCATGAGCACACCGGTCTCACCTACTTGGTAAAGATCACGAGACACATCCGCACCCCACATAGCACTACATAGACAGAGCCTAGATGCCATAGGTAGGTAGATTACCTAAGATCATTGGCAAAAGAGCGTAGAGACTAACAAAAAGTAGATGATTGGAAAATTTCTCATAACATTAATATCGGCCCCTATGACTTTACCTTTGGGAGTACTACTTAGATAGAATCCAACCTTATGGCAAGTGTTGAAGTAATGGGTAGAAAGACCAAAATAGCGTAGAGGGATCAACTTGCCCGTCGACCACAACGCAACCATGCAGATACCTACCTTGACCCTAAAATCATTGCCTAAGTCCTTACATGTGAATGCTTTCTAGGAGGAAGGCATGAAAATGCATGCCGTCCTACTTGTCATACATTAGGGGATGCCACAAAAATGGGAATCATAGACCTAAGAGAGCAGGAGTTAGTATACTTAGCCATGTAGTCATGTATGCTTGGGGTAATCCACCTGTGGAGACAACAATGCTTAATGTCACACTGGCCAACATGATGAAAGTTAGACCATTTGGAGGTTGTAAGAGTTGAGATGGATACCTAAAAGACCATGCGAGTTGACCTAGATGCCTTCTCTGCTATCTTGAAAGGAGACTCATAGGTTATGAATTCTTACATGCCATTAACAAAGTATATCCCTTGCCCCAAGGATGAGTGGGATTGTATGCATGTGCTAGCCACCATCAACCTGCCATTCCCAAATGATGAAGAGGATTAAAAGTAGGCTACAAGGATGTCCAATGCATCCCATAAAGCCACAACATCTCAGTTGTTGAAGGGTAAGACCATGCCACCATCAATACCACTTTGCATGATGGCCAAGAGCTCTAGCAACACTTGTCCCTTTCCAGATTCTATCTAACAAATTCAAGCTTCAAGGGATCCTTGAATACTTGACAAGAGAGATAGCAGGTAACCCAACTGCCAATCTTAAACCCCTCAAGGAACTCATGGACAAGACAAAGTGTCAGTGAACCAAAGTGCTACCCAACTTGAACCTAATGCACAATTGGGCATTGATCACGGATGAAAAGGGGATTGAGAACAGAAACTTAGGAGATGATGAGTAGTCAAAAGGTAATGATTTAGATGACGAGTATGAAGACTGCTACTCTCCAAATGGGGAAAGTGAGGAAGAGACTGAGATAATAGAGTATGACACGGACTTGAACAGATACAAGTAGACTCCAAGCCATGAAAAGCCAATGTCTTTAGGATCAAAAGAGGAGTCTTTAGAATGGAATGCGAGGACCGCCTAGGAGTAATAGACTACAAGCAAACTGAATTAGTTCAACTAAGTATCGCACTATTCCTTAAGACAAAATTGGCCTCAAAGTTACAACCACTAGGGGAAACTCCTTCTAGCAAAGGTTGTGAGTTTAACTTCGAGTCAAAAGTGAGCTCAGAGAGCAACCCAGAAATACCCCGACCACCTAAGACCAAATGCACCAAAGGAGACATGCTAGTCCACCTAAAGTGTAGGCGGTTGAAGGAAGAAAAGAGAATGTAGCCAAAGGGATAGAAAGCCAAAGAATAATGGAAGCCCCAAGACCTACCTAAGTGCTTCACAAAATTTAAAAAGGGTGATAGGGTAGTGATCTTGTTAGGAGCTAAGAGGTAAGGAAAATCAAATGAACCAATAAAGGAGCCTGCTAAGGTCAAGGAAGTCAACTTGATAGGGGGAGGGAAAAAGCCTTGACTCATGCTCATAAGTAATGACTTGAATGAGCAAGAGAAGGCTGATCTCATCACTCTCCTGCGAGAATACATAGATGCATTCACTTGGTCCTTAAATGAACTCAAAGAAGGTGATCCGAGGGTCGTGACCCATAACATCCCGATGACTCCTGATGCAACAACAGTTAAACAATAGCCATACTTGATGAGTCCAAATCACCCACATGTTGTCAAGGAGGAGATAGATAAGCTATTGAAGGCTGGATTTATCTATGAAATCAAGCACATGGATTGGGTATCACCCATAGTGATTGTCCTAAAGAAGAATGAAAAAATTTTAGTCTGCGTAAACTATAAAAATGCCAATGTTGTGACAAAGAGAGATAACTATCCACTACCTTACACAGAGCACATGCTCGAGAGAGTAGTGGGAAAAGAGGCCTATAGTTTCTTGGATGGCTTCTCGGGTTATAACTAGGTGTATATGTACACCTTGATGATAGGCATAAGATAACATTTGCAATAAAATGGGGTAGGTTTGCCTACATAGTCATGCCATTTGGGTTGATGAATGCACAAAATACCTTTTAGTGCCTCATGTGCGCCATCTTCAAAGATATGCTTAGGCTAGAATTGGAGGTGTTTGTTGATGACCTATGCATTCACTCTAGTTGGAGGGAACACTTGGATAAAAATCGCGGTCTTTCAATAGTGTAGACTATATGATATCTCCTTGAATGCCTTGAAGTGCCAGTTCTAGTTTAAACATGGATGTATCCTAGCACACATGGTGTCTAAGAATGACATTGCCATTGACTTCTCCAAAGTTAGAGTCATTATTGATTTACCACCACCCATGAGCTGTAAGGGAGTTTAGTGCTTACTGGAACACACATGATACTATCAACAATTTATTTTGAACTATGCGTTGATTGCTAGACGTGTTTACAAATTCATGATCGTATTCGAGTGGATTGAGGAATTCCAATGTGTCTACGAGGAACTACAAAGAGGTTCTCATGACCACACAATCCTATGAGCCCCAAATTGGAACATAACATTCGATGTGCACATTGATGCCTCGAAGTTTTCCATGGGAGTTATATTGTGCCAACCTAGTGAACATAATCTTGATTATCCTATGAGCTTTGAGAGTAGACAATTCACATATACAGAGATGAATTACTCCACAATGGAAAGGGAAGGCCTAGCCATGGTAGTTGCTATCAAGAATTTTCATCATTATCTTTTGGCTATGCCCGTTACCTTGTTTGTTGACCATCAAGCTTTGCTTTATCTAGTAAACAAAGCTTGCACTACAGGAGACATATCTAGATGGGTACTTTTGCCTTTAGAATTTGACTTCTGTGTGGTTATACGTAAGATTAAGAAACATTACATGTCAGACCATATACCCATAGGAGAAGTTGCTGGATAGGGCATTGTAGACAACTTGCCTCATGTGCATATGTTTGGCATGTCTAGTGAGAGAGACCTATTCAGGGCTGATCTAATGCCATATTTGGTAGATGACATAGTCCAAGTCCTAGAGCATGGCTTGCTGAGATACCTAAAGAGAAAGATAGGCTAAAGCACCTTATCCTTAAGATTTAGCCCTATTAGTTAATTTCCGACCAACTCTATAGAGATTAGGATAGGATGGGCTATTGCAAAGATGTGTGTGTGAGCATGAAATGCATGATGTGCTTGTTGAAGCACATGGTGGAATTATTGGAGGACACTTCACTAAAGGTGCTATACTACGCAAGGTGTTGCAATCTCAGCTGTGGTGGCCACCCTATTCTGTGATGTTGCTATGTTCATGAAGCATTGCGATGAATGTCAAAGGACCAAAATACCCATCCATAAGGACAAGATGGAGTTGACCCTAATAATAGTATGAGAGCCCTTTGAAAAGTGGGGGACTAACTTTATTGGGCCAATCAGCCCTATAGCATACTATTTACATACAAAGTACATCATTGTAGTGATGGATTATCTCACAAAATGGGTTGAAGCTAGGGCACCATGAAAAATGATGCTAGGACTATGGCTAAGTTCCTTTGCAAGAAAATGATCTTGTGATTTAGCTATCCCATCAAGCTAGTTAGTAATCAAGGCACACACTTTATTAATTAAGTGATCGTCCATTTACTATCCATAATCTTGATCATGATGACGAGCTGCTTTAGGTGATCCTATTTTTTTAATCTTGTGACATGTTTTTGGATTAGTCGACCATTGCACGTTAAGTAGACATACCCCCTAGGTAGTGCACCTTATTTTCTTTTTATGTAAATACAAATGTTGCAAACCACCAACTTTGAAAGCCCCGGTGTCCACTCAATTCACTCTCAGTCTCCACCACCTCAATCCCTATCATCATTGATTCACACGACCACCCTTCAAGGCCACTGGCACTCCTCTAGGAGGGGGGTAATGTTAACTCCAATACAAGATAGGAAAAAGAAAATGAAAAATATTGAATAATGCAAAAAAAGGCAGCCATGCAAGGAATAAAAGAGGAAATGCCAAAAGTGCAAGGGCGACCACAAAAGTCAAGTTGAAGGCAAAGGTGCATTTTATAATGCAAAGGCACCTATAAAATTTTGTAAAATAGCGCCAGGCTCCCTCTTGTGCAAATTGTAAAACATAGACATCATAGGTGAAGGTATAAGGTAACTAGAAGGGAATAGGCAAAGAGGACCTTGGCAAGATGCCTGGTCATGTAAAAAGGGGATAGGTACCCAAGGGATTAATGGCTTGTATATAAACTCAAAAAGTGAATGAGAAGCTCATAATTTCATGTGTGGCTAAAGTGGTCTCTTCTTCTTCTCTCCTTCTTGCTTGCTTGTGTGTGCTTGAGAGAGGGAGTGTGAGAGTGTGAGGGTGAGGGACCGTGGTGGAGAAGCTCTCCATCATCTCCTCTCTTCCTCTTCTCTTCTCTTCTCTTGTGCGCTGCTATGGAGGATGAAGCTCAAAGGAGGAGGCTTGAGGTTGCTTGAGTGACATCTCGAATCGTGGAGCTACCAACTTTCTTGATGGAGGAGGCTACTCATTCGGGCATCAAGGTAAGCTCACTACACCCCTGTAAAATTGAAGGTGCATCGGCTAGGTGAGAGATAGCCATTTGTGCTCGCTTGAAACGCTTGAAGCAATAAGCGGTCCATGGGTCTTGGCTAATGAGCATGAGCTCCCACTTTAGATTCCATATACTTTGGACATTGGCAATTATCTCTATCAACACTTTATCAATGATATATACGCTTATGGGGTATATGGTTTTGAGTTTGTGATAGTCTTTGGTATTGCTAATCTATGGTTAGTCTCATTGCTAGTTGCATTCTTTGTATCCTGGTTGCTACTCAAATATCCCTGATAGAGGAATATTTCTTCCTTAGCTATTTTTCCATTTTCGGATTAACATATACAACTGTATTACAACATTGATGTAATTATAGTTTTTAGCATTGTCTTGGAGAGTAGACATTGTACTTTGGCAATCTATTGCTTATAGTTGGTGGAAAACTCTATACTTTAGTATTCCCTCTTGTTTTACCCTTGTTTTGGCTAAGTGTTGGGGACTCATTTGCATTTATAGTAGCATATTCTCTTGGAATTTACATTGGTATACTATCATTATGGTTAATTCTTCAAATTATAGTGCTATTTTCAATATTGAAAAGCTTGATAGTACAAATTTTATCTATTGGAAGATGCAGATATGGCAGGTATTGGTTCAAAAGAAGCAAGTTAGGCCTTTGAAAACCAAGAATGTAAAGCCCAAAGACATTAATTAGGATACTTGGGATGAGTTAGATGAGCTATGTAAATCCACTCTTATATTATCATTGCCAAAACAAATTAATGTTTGGCAATTATGGAAAAAGATATGCAATCTTTATGACAAACAAAGTCATGCTTCATAGACGTACCAGTTGAAACAACTCATGAACCTTCACATAAAGGAAGGGACTAGTGTGTCTCCGCATTTGAATAAATTTCATTCTATTTTTAGCTAGTTGACTTTGCAAGGCATTGAGTTCAAAAAACTTTTTGTACTCCCATGTATACTAATATGCCTAAGGTTGGTTTGAAACTCCAAGGTGTTGAGGATGCCTTACTCTCACAAGGGAGATAAACAAAAAGAATGTGAATGCAATCCATACTTCTTATGCATTAACTATTAGGGAAAAATATGATGGTAAGAGTGGTAATGACCACTGTGGTAGAGACTCACAGAGGTCTCTACCTTGTGTATAGTCTCACAGTAAGTCTTGTAATCATAAGGCCTCTCTTACATGTCATTATTAAGGTAAGCATGGTCATATTAGGCCATAGTCCCATAAGATGCATAATCATAAGTGCAAGAAAAAAGGCAAGGGTAAAGTGCAAGATAAGTCTAATGATCGTAGCATTGTTTCTAGTACCTAGCTTCTTCTCTTGATGCTAGTCAGCTGGTTGATGTCTCACCCACTTTTCCTTTATGTTGGCTACTTGATTTGAGGGATTCTTTCCATGTTACCCTGCATAGTGATGGGACCTAAAATGGGTCGGCACTGGCTATGCGACTAGCCAATCGGACCTCATGCACACAACAGACAACCCCACCACATGGCCTCGCGGGCCAAGAGCGTCTAAGCCTCACTCTAAACTAATCGATTTTGCATTTGTATTGAGTCATAGTCCAATGTTCACCATCTCTTCTCCTTAGAGGGAGATCCCATAACAAATAGGCATAGTGCCTTGTAGCACAAACATAAGGAAGCACCTATCGGTTGGTTGCCGTGGCTCCATTGAAACTCTCCTACACCTTGGGGATTGGCCCTAAGATACGTCACTCCAACAGAAAGTACACATGAGATAAGTTCTACTATTTCATTTTAAACGTATTCCAAGAGATACCATGTGCCCTTACCAAATAATTCCCTAAGAAACCCGATCGACTAGCCTATGGATTAGGTTGTCCCTCACACTCTCGAGAGTAGGTCATCATGACAAAAAAAGGTGCTATGCATCTGGTTCTTCATATTCCGATACCATGGTTGATATGCACATGTAGAAGTGGATGATCCTAATGTACTCAAACATAATTTTCAATCAGAAACGTGTTGTGCACAACTAGGCTTTCCAATGCTCATTCAGTAACTCATTGCGATGATATAAGGATAGCACTGAGACAACGCTCATGTTACTATCCTCTTAATTAAAATACAACAAACTCTATATCATGATATGCATCAGTAAAATTAGCAATAAACAACACCTAAATTGCATCACTCAAACACCCCACCCCCTACGTTTAGGTATTGGTTCTATTGCATAGGTGTAGGGGTTCATTTTGTCACGTTTTGATGTAAAAAAAGCGATAAATCATGAACTTTGACAAAAATATAAGGCAAACTGAGGCTAAACCTCACGCTCCACTACTATCATACGTTCACAAACACTCATTGTATTTTTTCTTATTTTTATGAAGCGTATTTCTAATTTTTCCCTATTTTCTCTTATTTTTATGCATTTATTTGATAATAATCACTATTATTTTTTTATTTTTTCATGCCAATCATTTCAGCGTACTAAAATTCAATTTTATTTTCTATTTTCCCCCATAGGAACACATTTCACCCACCCAAAACGACAAAACCATCATTTTACCCTTAAAAACCTCATTTTGGATTTGTAGGATTTAAATAGCACATGTAAATCATTATGAAATCAGAATTTTTTGATGTACAGAAATTAAACATAATGCAAGTAGCACTCACACAAAATTTCATCGCATAAGAACATTATTTCCATAATAAAATGTCAAAAAAGCTTCATTCCCTTCATAAAAAATACTCATACCGTGTTTTTATGAAACTCGAGATGCATTAAATGACTATGTGACCAATGAACAGAGCCTCTGTTGCTCTCAACTCCATGATGCACATCAATATTCAACATCTCCATTAATCTCCATCATCATTTGCTTCAATGTCCTTCCCGATTCCTCCTTCAAGATGATGTGCATGAACAACCCGTAGGAGGGAGAGAGAGGGAGGAGAGAGAAATACTAAATCTGGTTCTCCATATCTAGGCAGCCATTAGACGCGTGAGAGACAGTGATGGAGAGCGTAAAGAAATCGCACGTGAAACACATCCCAAGAATATGCGAGGCTTGCTGTCCCATGTCCTTCATCTCAAAGCTCTTCTTGAGCTGATTTTTCAAGGCATCTAGCTCATCATCAACTCTCCCAACAATAAGCATATAGTCTACATAGAGTACCAAAATCATAAGACTGCTATCACGACCCTTCTTCATGTATAAGCACGGATCCATAACACTATGGCTATATCCCAGTGAATGCATAAAATCATCAAACTTGTGGTACCATTCCCTAGGTGCTTGCTTAAGGCCATAAAGGCTCTTTCTCAAGTTGTATACTAGGTGTTCCCTGTCTTTTTTTTCAAAGCCCCTAGGTTGCTATATATAGATCTCATCATACAAGTCCCCATACAAAAAGGTTGTCTTTACATCCATTTGATAAAGGCCCAGATCTAGATGAGCAACCGATGCTAGCACTAAGCGTAGGGTCGTCATTTTGAGCACAGAAGAAAAGACTTCATCAAAGTCAACACTATATTCCTACTTGAAATGCCTAGCTACCAATCTGGCCTTATAATCGAGCTTGGAGCATCCAGGGATATTTTTAAGCTTGTATACCCACTTGCATGGCAATGCTTTTTGCCACTAGGCAAAGGAATGAAATTCCATGTATGGTTAGTTTATAAGGAGTCAAACTCTGACTACATAGCCATGTCCCATGAGTGATTATCATCTCTCTGCATGGCCTCAATGTACGAGAGAGGCTCATTTACATATATCACCATAACATAATTCATGGAGGGTATAAAGTGCTCTAGTGTATGTCTAGAACATCTCAAAGCAGGCTGATCCTGCGTAATAGGTGGGAGTTGGGCCACTAGAGCATTAGCCATGTTGTAGGCTATCTAGCTAGCTATATGAGAGTAGGAGGATTCTCTTGAAAGATCACCCTACGTACCTCAACCACTTATTATCAAGCTGCTTATGCATATTTTTCTCATGAAAAATGATATCATGGCTGCGGATAACCTTGTGAGTTTGCGGATCCCATAGGTGATAGCCCATCTCACCTCCTGCATCCTTATAACCAAGAAAGATGCGTTTCATGGACTTAGAATCTGGCTTGTTGTGCTTGTCCTTGGGAACATCACAACCAAAGATGCGCAAATGAGAATATGATGGAGGTTTTCCAATTTATACCTCCTTAGTAACCTAGCAATCAATAGTAGTGTAAGGGGACATGTTAATCAAGTATATAGCAGTAGTATCTACCTCAGCCCAAAAGTATTGGGGTAAGCCTATCTAGCTAAGCATATTCTAGACTCTCTCCTAAATTGTCATGTTCATGCATTCGGCAATACCATTTTGGGGAGGGTTGTAGGGGGTAGTCAATTGATGGTTAATACCCCACTCATCACAAAATTACTCAAAAGCTTTTGAGACATACTTATCTCTATTATCTGACCTTAGGCATTTCATCCTATACCTAGATTGGTTCTTGACAAGAGCAAGCTAATGTTGAAAGATAGACAAGACATCTGATTTTTGCTTAGTAGGGAAAGCCCAAACCTTATGTGAGTAATCATTAATGAATGTGACAAAGTACTTCGTACCACCTATAGGGCATGTCACCACATACATCCGAATGAATAAGAGTTAAAGGCTCACCCATGCACTTCATGCCAGACTTCTTATGCATACTATGTGTTTGCCTACTATATAAACAATGATCACAAGACTCAAAACACTTATAGTCTAGGGCCAAAAGATATTGCAAATTGGTAAGCATTTTCATTCCTTTCAAAGGCATGTGCCCAAGTTGAGGATACCAAAGAGATACATGTGGAGTTGTAGCAATAGCCAAAACATGGTCAACAGACCTTGATACAAGCAAAGGATAGAGGGTACTAGACTTAGCACCATGTGCAATAATAAGATTCCCATGGGAAATCTTCCATGAGAAATCACCAAACGAGACAACATAACCTACATCATCCAAGGTGCCAAAGGTGCATCATAGAGATAAAACTCTTCGTGAGAGCCAGTACATGATGTACATCATGAACAATAAACATGTTGCTGCCTGAACTAAAATGCAGCTAGATATCACCAATACCAACGATCTCCAATGCTAGGTCATTATCCAAATGGATAGATCTAGTCATACTATGATAAGAGTGAAACCACTCTCTATGAGGAGTCACATGAAAGGAAGCCCTTGCATCTATCAACCGACACCGAATATATTCTGACAAAGCATAAGTCAGCTATGAAGCATCCAAAGAAGAAGTTGCCAAGATAAGATCATCAGATATATCAAGATGCACCACATTAATATCCTCAATATTGACACTGGACTTGCTAGGCACAATGCTCTAATTATCATTCTTGTCCTGCACTTTACCCTTTCCCTTTTCCTTGCACTTGTCTTCACACATTTTATGGCATAGTGGCCGAATATGACCTGTTTTCCCACAATAATGACAAGTAAGAATGGACTTATGGCCATGTGACTTATTACGAGACTATCCACATGTCCTAGACTGAGACATATTAGAGACTCTACCACAGCCATTTTCATCCTGCTGGCCTCTTATAGGCAATGTATATGATGTATGGGAAGCATTCACATTCTTTCTATTCACCTCTTCAGTCAAGAGGGCACTCTCAACATCCAAAGAGCCATACAGAAAGTGTCCCATGACTCAGGTGTATAGTACCAAGCAAAAATAAAGGATGTAAAGTATCTTTGAACTAAATCTCCTGCGAAGCTAAGTGGCCAATGATAGAGTGAAACTCATTCAAGTGTGTAGACATAGAAGTCCCTTCCTTCATGCGAAGGTCCATCAACTATTTCAGCCAATACATTTGAGATGTAGGACTCTGCTTGTAATAAAGATTCTCAATCTGTGTCCAAAGCTCATATGTAGTCATATTTCTAGTTACAACATTGTAGTTGTTATCGTGTTGCCGCAGCACAAAGGAGCGGAAAATGGAAAAAAGGGAAATAGCAAATAAGGCGCAGGATAAAAGCAGAAGAAGGCACCTTGACCGGCAACCAATCCCTGAAAAATTCAAATGTTCGGGTAGGACCCTCAGAAAGTTTGGTGTCAGGCCAAGGCAACAAAAGAGAAAAAGGCGCACCATTAAAATGCGAAAGCGCCCCTGAATCTATGTAAAAGAGCGCCATGCTCGTTATAGGATAAATTAGAATGGTGGGAAATGGGAAAAAGGGCCCAGGCCACGGCCAGCCATGTAAAAGAGAAAAAAGGGGATGACCGCCCAAAAAGGATTTAGGGCTTTGTATATAAAGTTGAAAAGTGAATGGAAAGCTCATTCTTTCGTGTGTGGCAAAAGGAGTCTTCTTCTTCCTCTCTTCTTCTCTCCTTCTTACTTGTGTGTGCTCTTGAGAGAGGGAGTGTGAGAGTGTGAGGGAGTGAGTGTGTGCGAGAGTGAGGGATCAAGAGGGTGAAGCTCTTCACCATCTCCTCTCCTCTTCTTCTCTTCTCTCCCCTTCTCTTCTCTTGTGCGCACGGCTATGGAGGATGGAGCTTGGAGATGGAGGAGGCTTGAGGATGCTTGAGCTAGCATCTAGGATCGTGGAGCTACCGGAGTGCAAGAGAGAGGAGGGTACTCGATCGAGCATCAAGATAAGCTCACTACACTTGTAGGATCGACGGCGCGTCGGCTAGGTGAGAGATAGCCATTAGAGGTCGCTTGAAACACTTGAAAGAATAAGCGGTTTGAGGGTCTTGGTGGTTGAGTGAAAGCTCCCACATTTTGGTTCCGTTGCCAGGACCAACGGATTCAAGCTTGAGCACTTGCGCGCCTCACATCAAGCATCGAAGTAGGGTATTCACCCCCGAAACGGAGCTTGAGATAGGTAGGAAGTTGGGTGCTTTTAATCTTCGGAACAAGTAAGTATTTTGGGATATTTTGGTTGTTTGATGATTGGAAAGCATGGAGGATCTATTCTAGTTTTTTGCCTTTGATTTTTGTTGCATTTAGCGTAGGTTAGAGTTAGGAGATTGAACCGGAAAAGGGGAGGGTTCATTGTTTCAAAACAGGGTAAAAACAAGGAGAAAATCATGCAAAATGTGCAAAATGCTTGCTAATGAGGACTAAGATCGACAAGAGAGTGATCAGGGGCATCAATGCCACAGCTGGGAAGGCATATAAGAGCCAGGAGGCCAAAAGAGAACTCATTTGTGCCATTTCAGTGTGAGAGAAAGAGAGAGAGAGAGCTAGAAAGCCCCAGGCCGTGTGATTCGATCGCATCACCGACGCACTCACCGATCCATTCAGGTATATGAATCCCTCCCTCAAACCCCCTAGATAGGATCTGGAGGTTTGTGCTTGGAATGGTTGAGTAAATCATAAGAATCGAGCAAGATCAGCATCGCGCTATTTCCGTCGCGCCGTGTTCAGCCTGTTCGAGTGATTGCTTCTGGGCCGAGTCCCAGAATCAGCCTTCGGTCCCTTGCCATTCGGCCACTCGACCGGAACCCTAGTCTGCACTCAGATCCTCCGAGTGACCCTAATCAAACCGTCCGAGCTAAAACTTTTTGACCACGTGGCACATTCGGCCTGTCCGAGCAACCCGTCCGAGTTCCAAAATCGAAACTCGGCCATACCCGGGATTCGACCCTCGGCCAATTGCGGTTCGACCCGTTCAAATTATCCTGTCCAAACCTGCCATTCGGCCCATCTGAGTAAAAATCGTCCGAGCCAGATTTGGAGATTCGGCCCTTGATCCTGTGCCATTCGGCCCGTCCGAGTGACCCACTCGGACCCTGCAATTCGGACCACTTGGTCCGAATACAACTTTCTGTCAAATCTGTCAGAAATTTAACCCGACCCGGCAAACGCGCATTAGCGCAACTTGTCAAAACCCTTCAGGCATTCAGAAATTGATTCTGGCACACGGGATAAGAGAAATTGTAGTACACAGCCGCTTAGCGGTGAGTAGTAGACAGTTGAGGGATCCAAGGACTAGGATGCAAGCCGCTGAGCCACGAAGACCTGATTGATTGGAAGCAAACAAGGAAATATACAAGGAGTCCTAAACCCTGACTAAACTGTTGGAAAATGGACCTACAAGCCTATTAGGCCAGAAACGAGCGAGAGTGAGTAAGGCGCCGAGGAATTGCTTGCTACACTCACATTGAATTTTGCACTTGAAGTACACTTAAGGAAACTGAAAGCCTGATTGGGCACAAGTGCACGAGGAACAACACACTCACCGAGTGGCTGTAAATTAAGAATTGTATTCAGTAATTAAGGGAACTCACTCAGAATAAATCGCTCAAGGAACCCACCAATAGGAGAGGACCGAGGACGTAGACAAACATGCGAAGCGCAGGAGAGAACCAAGCGAGGAGTGCCAACGACAAGGACCTGTCATGACTAGTCAACCTGATCGACAGCGCAGTGAGGCGCAAGAATTCGACCATGACGGAGGAAGGCTCGGACCATCGGTTTACGGAAGAGCTCGATGTGAGCGCATTCCCAGACGCTATATAGGAGATGGTGAGCAGTTACTATGCGCATGCCCAGTACGAGCACCGTGGCAGGACGATAGATGCAATCATTGCAGACTTAGAGGAGGAGAGAAAGCTAGCCCGCAAGGCATTGCAAGGCATAGCCGAGTATAATAGGGATCAACAAGCCAGGAGCCTAAGGCAAAGCATGGAGCTTCATGAGGTGCAGCGAGTGCTAAACTTGACGAACAGACCAGGAGAGAGCACTAGAGGGAGACTTGACGTTGAGTGAGCTCCTCATGAAACGGCTGCTCGATAACACTGCAGTCGAGCAGAGTGCTACTGCACTAGTGACGTCGCTGCTTGCAGGATTAGGGGCAAACCAGGGCTCAAAGAGCCAGGCCAAAATACCTATTGTTGCCAAGCAACTCGACAAGTACCAACCGCATGACAATCCATACAGCTTCGTTGAGCAGTTTGAGTAAGTCTACGAAGCCAACGGCCTCAACGACCAGACTCAACGTTTGCAAGCATTCGGACTTTGCTTAAGCAATAAGGGTAGGACGTGGTATACAAGCCTGGATGCCGTGGAACGAGCCAACTTCAATAACCTCAAGGATCTCTTCGTCAAGAGGTTTGCCGAGCTCGGATACTCTGACAACCTGCTAGTACGCCTGATGAATGTCAAACAGAAGGAGAAGGAGGGCATCCGCGACTATGTGACCCACGTGAGAAGTCTCTTCAAGAGAATCCCCTTAGGTGAGCGATCGACTGACAGAGTAGTGTCAACTGTATTCATCAGCGGAATTAGAGATGAGGAGTTATATAAGGCATTGGCAGGCAATTCAAGCTTGCAGCGAGACGTGGTGGCTAGAGTTTTTGAGGAAGCCATCAGAGTCCATGACCAGCTGAAAGAGCGGAGCTCTAGGAGCTCCAATCTAGAAGAGACCAATCCGCGGAGTTTAGAGAGAACACAGCCTCTAGTGAGCGGTCGAACCTATCATCCCAAGATAAGGGGAAAGCCACCAAGACAAACCAAGGCTTGGCGGAGGTCAAGATGGAATTAGCCAAGATACAGGACATACTGAGACGACCAACGCATCCGCACATCCAGTCAGTATACTGTGGCGGAAACCACTTGCCGGCCAAGTGTCAAGACCCTAGGTCAAGACCTTGTGCTAACTGCGGGAGGTTCGGCCACGATGCTGCACAATGGAGACTACCAAGAAGGTTTCCATACTCGCAACCCTACGGCCAGCCTTATCTAGCTAACAGGCCGTAGCCATTCTTCGGAAGGGGAGCCCCATTGGCTCTACCCGCGCCTAACGATATGAAACCAGTCGTCCCTAGAATGGACATAAATCCCATCGGCATTCCTAGACAGCCTGGTCCTTATGTGACCCACCCCCACTGAGCGATGCTCCAGTTCATTACGTGGAGGAGCCAAATGATGAAGAGACCTACATATACCCTTACGTCTCGCATGACGACGAGGGTAACACGGTCCTCATGGATTATCGACCCGTGCCGGTGATGGCGTTAGGACGAGGACAGGGTAGAGGCCTAGGAGGGCAGCCACAGGATCCAGTCACTTGTTGGACTTGTAGACACCCCGATCATGTCTCATCACGCTGCCCTGAAAGAGAGCAGCAAAACAGGGACAAGGCTGACCAAAGGTGCGCAGAGTGCGGAATCACCCATCTTTTCATTGATTGCCCAAAGTGGAAGCCATCCTCTAGCGCAGCTAATTTTCCATCTGTCCCATTAGGGCAGTTTGGTGTCGAAAACCCCGATGGGGAGGCCACACCTATTCCCTTATGAGTTATGACTCGAGCCCAAACCAAGCAGGCCGGCATCTCTCTGCCAGGACCTAGCAATCTGGATGCAGCCTCAATAGGAAAGAAAAGCCGTAGGCGAAAAAAGAAGAGATCGGACGCTAAGGTCGCATTGAAGACCGAGAGTGCTACGACTTTACCTGTTGGGAAGAAAGTCTCAGACGCGGAGGCAGAGACTTCAGCCCCTAAGACAGCTGAAAAGGGAAGCGCTAAGATAGGGAATACCCGCACCCCAAGCGACAATTGGAGGCCATAGAAAAGGTGAAGGAATGGGTGAGGGAGGCTCAACAACACTTCAAAGATGCTGAACCCATCACGGAGGACGAGATCGATGATCTCTCCAGCATAAGTATGCCAATATCACCGCCTCGGCTGAGACTACTATGCCACAAGTAGTGCCACTGAGACCAAGCCTAGACGCAACAGAGCCACAGATCAGCCGCGGCCATTGGCCCGGACAGTCTAGGCTAAAGGAAGGATGAGTATTTAACAATCTCATGACCACACTATTGACCACCCCTGTAACATTTGGCCTGGGAGATTTGCTTAAGCAGCACCCTGCCCTATGGCAAGACCTTAGGCAGTGGGTTGAGGGCTCACAAGAGCAGGTCACGGTAGATCATCAAGACCAGGATGCAGAAATACAATTGCCCAGTCTAACGCTGCACTCCGCCTAAATCTTTTCATGTCAATGCCTTTTGGGAAGGCTCTGAGATGCACGCAGTCCTGCCGGTCCTAGCCTTGGGTGACACAACAAGGAAGGGAATCGTAGACACGGGAGCCGGGGTTAGTGTGCTTAGCCACGCGGTGCTGCAGACTTGGGGAAACCCGCCTGTTGAAGCTGCTAGGTTTAACGTCACGCTAGGAAACGGTATGAGAGTGAAACCATTCGCAGTCCTGAAAAATTGGCCAGTGAAGATCGCAGGTGTCCGGTTCTCCGTTGACTTTATAGTCATGAAGGGAGTGGACTACGATGTCCTATTAGGCCGACCCCAGATGCGCAACGCTAGAGTCATCGAAGATTGGGGTAATGGCTTGATCTTCCTTGGCAATAGAACTAACACCGTAAGAATAGAGATGGACACTTGGAAGACCTCACTAGTCGACCTGGACGCCATCTCTGCTATGCTCAAATGGAACACTCAGGTCAGGAAGCCCTATGAGTCCTTGACCAAGTATATCCCATACCCAGAGGATGAGCGGGATTGGATGCACGTCCTCGCTACAATTGACCTGCTGTTCTCTGACCAGGAGGCATACGAGCAAGCCATCAAAATGGTCGGCAAGACAAACGAAACACTTCCTACGCCACTCTACATGATGGCAGCAAGCCTCCATGGGGAGCCTAAGCCTGTTACCTTCCAAGTGCCTTCCAACAAAAGGGAACTCCAAGAAATACTGAAATACTTAACGGACCAGCTAGCGGGCAACTCAGCCGCCAACTTCAAGTCGCTCCAGGACCTCTTGGAGGATTCTGAGTGGCAGTGGACCAGGGTGCACGAGTCGAATCTCATGTATAACTAGGCCTTGGTTCCCGACCAGCGAGACGAGGCAGAGCCAGCCTTGGGAGACGATGAGCAGTCGAGTGACAAAGATTCCTATGATGAATATGAAGACTGCCAATCCTTCGGTGATGAAAGCGAGGGTGAAGTGGATACCATAGAGTACGACACTGAAGGATGAGAAATTGAGCAGATACGGGTAGGCACCAAGCCGTAGAAAAAACAGGCCCTTAGAATGGACTAGGGAGTCATGTGCATGAAATGTGATCGTGCTTGGTTGGAATGCATAGGAGCCGTAGACCTTGAGCAAGCCGGCCTAGCCCAACCAGGAACGACATCAATACTTAGAACCGAATCGCCATCTGAACTACGGCCACCAGGGGAGACCACCTCTTCTAGTGAAAATGGAGGGTTTGACTTTGAATCGGAAGTTACTTCAGATAGCGACCCAAAGATCCCCAGGCCGCCCATGACCAGACGCACCAAAGGGGGACTTACCCGTCCACTTGAGGCATAGACGGTTAAGGTAGGATAAGGCAAAGCGTCCCAAGGATGCACGATCAGAGGAACAACGAAAGCCGTAAGACCTCCCTAAACGCTTCAGTAAATTCAAAAAAGGGGATAGGGTAGTGGTTCTGCTAGGTGCCAAGCACCAAGGGCAGAGAAGCGAACCAATCAAAGGGCTAGCCAAGGTCAAGGAGGTAAACCTAGCCCTGGAAGGGGAAGTACCCCGACCAGTGTTCTTTGCCAATGACTTGACTAGTAAAGAAGAGTTGAGTCTTGTCGCTATCTTGCGGGAGTACATAGACGTATTTGCTTGGTCCTTAGAAGAGCTACGGGGGGTAGATCCGAGTGTTGTGACTCACAACATACCCATGACGTCGGATGCAACGCCGGTCAAGCAGCGATTGTACACCATGAATCCAAAGCACGCTCATGCTGTCAAAGAGGAAATCGACAAGTTGATGAGAGCTGGATTCATTTACAAAATTGAGCACATAGACTGGGTGTCACCCATAGTCATTGTGATGAACAAGAACGGCAAAATTCGAGTGTGCATCAATTACAAGAAGGTGAACGCTGCTACAAAGGGAGACAACTACCCCTTGCCATACACCGAGCACATGCTTGAGAGGGTGGCAGGCAAGGAAGCCTACAATTTTCTGGATGGCTTCTCAGGGTACAACCAGGTGCAAGTGCACCCTGCAGACATACACAAGACCGCCTTTGCCACTGAGTGGGGCGTCTTTGCGTACGTAGTCATGCCCTTCAGGTTAACCAATGCCCCTGCCACCTTTCAACACCTCATGTGCACCATATTCAAGGACATGCTTCGCAAAGAGTTAGAGGTCTTTGTCGATGACCTGTGTGTCCATTCGACCTGGATTGAACACCTAGACAAACTCTGCACGGTCTTTGAATGGTGTCGCTTATATCGCCTCTCCTTGAACCCCTTGAAATGTCAGTTTTGGGTGAAGCACGGATGCATCTTAGGACACGTGGTGTCGAAGAACGGCATTGCCACGGACTTCTCGAAGGTCAGGGTTATCGTTGACTTTCCTCCCCCAAGTAATTACAAGGGAGTTCAATGCTTCTTAGGTCACACAGGATACTATCGACGGTTTGTACTGAACTACGCGCTGATCGCTAGGCCATTGTACAAGCTGCTAATCGTCTTTGAGTGGACCGAAGCATGCCAACGGGCGTACAAAGAATTGAAAAAGGCTCTAACAACGACACCGATTCTACGAGCCCCGGACTGGACCATTACCTTCCACGTACACATTGACGCCTCTAAGTTTGCCGTGGGAGTAGTGCTGTGCCAACCTGGTGAGCATAACTTAGACTACCCAGTGAGCTTTGCTAGCAGACAACTCACTGAGACGGAGATGAATTATTCAACAACAGAAAGGGAGGGACTAGCCATGGTGTTTGCCGTGAAGAAATTTCAGCACTATTTATTGGCCACACCTTTCATTTTCTTCGTGGACCATCAAGCCCTACTCTACTTAGTGAACAAACCTTGTGCTACAGGATGCATAGCTCGATGGCTCCTCCTGCTCCTGGAGTTCGATTTCTCCGTGGTGGTACGAAAGGGAAAATAGCATTACATGGCGGATCACATGTCCCATATACCCACAGGAGAAGCAGCTGGACAAGGTATCATTGACGAGTTACCTGACGCCCACTTATTCCACCTGTCCAGAGAGAGAGATCTATTTAAGACTGATCTGACACCATACTGGGCAGACGACATAGTCCAAGTGCTCGAGCACGGACTACTTGAGCGACCAATAGAAAAGGCACGACTTAGGCACTTGATCTTGAAGCTCCAGCCCTACCAACTGATTGCAGGCCAACTCCATAGGTTGGGGCAAGACAGATTGCTGCGTAGGTGTGTGTGTGAACATGAGATTCATGATGTGCTCTTAAAAGTGCACAGCGGCATTGCAGGTGGACACTTTAGCGGAGACACGACAGCACGGAAGGTGTTGCAGTCCCAACTATGGTGGCCCACACTTTTCCGCGACGCCAAGTGATTTGTCAAGCATTGTGACGAGTGCCGTGGGCAAAAGTTCTGATTCGTAAGGATCAAATGGAGTTAACCCCAATTATTGCTTGCCAACCCTTCGAAAAATGGGGAATTGACTTCATAGGACCAATCAGCCCCGCAGCGTAGTACTCACAAGCCAAGTACATCGTGGTGGCCACGGATTACCTCACGAAATGGGCAGAGGCAAGAGCAACACGAAAAAACGATGCTAGAATGACTGCCAAGTTCTTATGGGAGCAAGTGATCTCACGCTTTGGTTGCCCCATCGAACTGGTTAGCGACCATGGCACACACTTCATCAACGAAGTGATAGCACATCTCCTATCCACCTGTCTTATCATCCATCACAAATCCTCGCCATACTATCCTCAGGCTAATGGCCAGGCAGAATCAACTAACAAAATTCTTATTAACATCCTGACTAAAGTAGTCTCAGCCTCAAGAACCGACTGGGACAACAAGTTGATGAAAGCCTTGTGGGCCTACCGCACAGCTTATAAAACGGCCGTCGGTCAAACCCCCTTTAGGTTGACCTATGGGACTGAAGCAATTCTACCAGTAGAATTATTTGTCCCTAGCTTGAGAATAGCACTCCAAGAATGATGGGAAGGGAATGAAGCATGGACGCAATGCCTGACCGAGCTGGAACGCCTATCAGAGACTCGTCTTCTAGCCACCCACGCACTCATCTGCGAGAAGGCTCGACGAAAGATGTGGTTTGACAAGCATGTCAAGCAGCGAGACTTCGAACAAGGGGATCTTGTTTTGCTATACTCGGTAAAAGGACACAAACAGAAGATGAAGTTCCGAGGTCTAGGGCCTTTTAGAGTACGCATGATTGGTAGAACCGGGAATGTTGAGTTCTAGACACTTGATGGTGAAGGAGTAGGCTTTTTTAACGACAGCCGCGTAAAGAAGTAGTATCCTCCTTCCCATCCATTACATGAGCCACCCATGCTAGAAGCCCCACTGAACGTCTGCATGGCAACTGTAACCGACCTTGCAGATCAGGACGAGGAAGCAGTGGCACCGGCGTATCTACGAATCACAGTCACAGTAGGCGCGGTGTATTCTTTTGACACCTTGATTGATGAAGGGGCCGACTACAACATCTTGATGCATGACCATTGGACACGCATTGGTCAACCAATGCTACAGCCCACTAATGCCAACCTCACCCCATTTGGGGGTACTACCTATTCACTCCTGGGGAAGTGCAAGGTACTTGTTTCCATCGAGACTGAAAGTTTACCAGCCTTCTTCCATGTGTTGCCTAACACTAAAGCAACCGGTGATGTGTTACTATTGGGTCGTACCTTCAAGAAGCTAACGCACTGTAATGTGGATTACAACCTAAACCGCATTCATCTTGCTATCGGCAACACCCGTATAGTGACGACCTTCAGCAAGGGCTATCATGATTCCTCCACCATCATGACGCCACCGGTAGAAATCCCTAGGACCACGCTCCAGCCCTAGTCTAAATTGGAGAAACCTGTGGCTTTATGCCAGGCTCTCGACCCCAGGCCCAAATCCACCAAGAATGCTCACAAGGCCAAGGAGTCCAGACTTATGTGGGTGCCAAAACGGCAGAAACCACATTCGGGTACACCACCCAAACGGGATCCTAACCACCAGAAACATCAGCCGTTCCAGCCTAGGAGGCAGTATAGACGCTATTGCCATAGACAAACAACCACGCCGCGATGGATTCCTAAGGATCTCTTGTGGACACAAGGATACTACGAGGGCAACCCCTGGATTTGGGTGCCTAAAAATGGCCGGCTAAAAAGCTCATCTACAAGTGATCTCACCCTAGAGCGGAAGGCTTGCACACGTGGTGCCCCACCATGCCATTGCCAGTGTGGCTAGTAAGCCTCAGCTCATCTATCGACCAAAGAAAATGCCACAAGCCTTAAACCTGCTTAATCCAGAGGGCTTAAAAAGCCCTATGACCGCTCACTCAGAACCCAGCACAACCCCCAAGCCCCCAGAGCTTCCTGCAGCACCTCAATGTGCTTTGGAGTGCAAAGCCCAACCTGTGACACCAATGAGGGAGTCACCACTATCCAGTCCAGTTGCACCATCCCCACCAGCAGGTCTTAAACCTTCATACGCAATACGACCTTTCCTCTCCTTGGCTAAGGACCTTGCCGCGACCTCTAGGGATGACTTAATAACCTGCATCAGGATGTTGGACGACACTTTCACCACATTCACTAGAAGCTATGAGAGGCTAGACCTAGGCCTTCTTGACAGAACCCTTGCTTCGAAGGTTCGTGCATTACCATGCACTTGGGAGGAATACGAACTTATGACTACTAAATCCCCCAAAATCGTTGCCGAACTAATAGCAAACGATGAAATCTCAAAGGAGCAAGTAGCCCTTAGACGCCTAGTCACTTCATATCGAAAGCCTCCCCATACTGTTCCTGAACACGAGATGCACGAGCTCATGCAGATGGCAAGCTCGCCCTCCACGTTCTTACAGCAGTGGTTTGCTCTGAGAATCCAATGGGAGAAAAAAGGTTGCCGAATAATGACCAATGCTGAGCAACGCAGGGCAGTTAAAACCATTGAATATGACCCCACTTATGTGGCACCCATCTCGTTTAGGGTTTTGGCCATCACCCGCAATCAGCAATCAGACGACCATGTGCTCGCCCACCTCTATATTGACCAATTCCTCACCAAAGAGGAATTACATGTCGCCAACCGCCTTAATACTAGAGATCTCTTTCATGATGTCTTGACCTACATCTCCCAGGTCTCTATCCAACCGGCTGCTCTTAATTGTCATGCTCAATTGGAATACAACCCAAGATTCTACACGTGGTTTCTTCACACGTAAAGTCCTACCCCAACAGGACCAACGCCACCCTTTAACTCCCAATCCTAGGAAGGATTCTTCTCTCAGCCGAAAGGGGGGTGGGTATGTATGTGGGGTATGTGGTGAAAAGAATCAGATAGGAAATGAATAAAAAGGGGGTATGGTAAAGTAAAAGTAGTGCAAGGCATAAGCATTAGTATGAGAAAAATGGCTTCCAAAAATTCAGTCAAGAGTTTAAAAAAAACAAAGTGCTATGTGAAAAATACTAATGGAAGTTACGAATTATGGCAGGAGCAGAAAATGTCGCAGCAAGACCGCGCCCATCGACTCCCATTCACTGACGAGGAAAGGGAGCTATATTGCATCCAATTGGAGAACCGCGCCTTCGGCCAGCTCAAGTTCCGAACCATCCACAACATCGGAGTCGTGGTGGCGAAGGAGGAGGCAGCCAAGAGGATAGTGGAACAGTGCAACCTTACAAAGTACATTGAAAAATTCTCGCAGGAGCCAGATCACTTTAAATGTGTAGAATTCCTCAGAACATACAATTCAGACTAGGAAGGGGGCATTGTAACAGTAGGCTGAGGAGACGGTGCAAAGCAGGTACAGGTCCGGTTGGACCCAGCCTTGGTGAAAAAAGCTCTGGGATTGGTACCTAGGATAGAAAGGCGACAAAAAAGGAATGTTTATGCCTTGCTAAAAATGAAGAAGGAAGAGGTACTCACGAACGACGGCATAAGCATCCAGGACATCCCTGACACTGACGCCAGGCTGCAGGCCAAGTTGGTGCATGTGCTCTTCTCCAGCCAACGTTACAATTCCTTAATGCATCGGATTAGTGTGCCAATGCTGGAGAATGTAGCAGCCCACACTCTAGACGAGGTGGATTGGAATGGCTACGTGCAGAAGAATATCGATCAAGCGGCCAAAGCACTAGCCCTGGGAAGTGCGCCACAGGAGGAGAATCTCCGGCTTCTAAGGTGATGGAAAGGAAGAAAGCCTCCTCCAAGGCCTCTTTCATGAGCTACGAAGGAGTCTTGACTGCACTCATTCAGGAGGCAGTAAAGGCAGCACAGGAGGCGGAGGAGGGAGAAGGTGAAACACCGGAGAAGTCGCCCCCTCGACAGGACAAAGACAGGTTCACCGACAGAACAGAAACAAAAGAAGAAGGGGAGGGACAAACTAGTAAGAAGGAAATCAGGACAACGAAGAAGAAGGCGGCGCAGGGGAAGAAAAAGGGTGATGAAGGCAGGAAGAAAGAAAGGGAAGACTTGGAAAGGGTGAAGAAGAATCCCTGAAAGAAGCAAAGAGAGAGAGAGAATGAAAAAGCAGGAGGAGCAGAGGGAAAGAGAGGAGTTACAGAAAGCCAAGGAGGCGTCAAAACAAGAAGCTGAAGCAGAGAAAAGGAGGGTAAAAGAACAAAAAGGGAAAAAACAGGAGGAGCAGAAGAAAAGGCAGGAGGAAAGGAAGAGAAAAGCGGAGAAAGAAGAGGAGGAGCTGCGAAGGAAGGAGAAGGAGGACCTGGAGGAGGCCACATGACGATCGAACAGCAATGCCGAGCAGACGAACTAAGGAACCTGAGCCCATGTAAAGGCCAGCCATGGATGCAGAGTCCAGGCACGAGCCCAAAAAGCAAAAAGTCGAAGCCTCCATCTCGCCTATTCACACAACGATGATGCCACCGGATAATTAAGATGAATACGTCGCCAAGCTGCTCTCCCAGTTGGAGAGAGCGAAGGAGGAACACAAAACAACCGTGGTGGCTGAGTTGGCAGCCGAGAAGGAAACCATGGCCGCCTTCCAGTTGGACAAGACAAGAATGGTAGCCTTGCAGCAGCGTGAAATTGCAGATCTGACACAGGAACTGAAGGCTAGGGATAAGAGGGAGGAACATTGGAGGCAACTACTTGAAAATGAGACGCAAGAGTTAGTAAACATGCAAAGAGGGCACAAGCTCCTAATAGTGTAGTACCAGGAGCTTGCTGTGAAAGCTGCTAAGGTGGATGCACTCAAGGTGGAGCTGAACGCTAGGGACGAAGAAAGGCAACGAGACATGGAGGAGCAGGAGGAGGAGCTCAAGCACCTAACAGATCAGCTAACCTCTGAACGACAAGAACAAGAGAGGCTAGTCAGGGAACTAGAGGATTATGGACAGAAAATCATGATGCTGACCTTAAGACAAGGGGAGGGCCTGGAAGTGATGAACAAAAGGGCAGAGGAGTGGGCCGCGCTCAATGAGAGGAGGGTGAAGACACTGGTGCGCCGCCTTGCTTTAACAAAAAAAGAGAAAACCATCACGGAGAGCAAGGCGGAGGCAGCCCAAGTGGCCTTCAGTGCTCAACAGAAGACCTTCCTCGATACCATCTTGGACGCCACCCACACAGCACAAGGAGAGCTGCTGGAAGCAGTGCAGAGGAAGCTCGGCATGGCAAGAAGAGCCATACACGCTGGACCACAGATGCCACCACTACCTGACGCGGAAATACCTGACGTGGGCCGGCCTAACCCCCCAGGAAATAGATGCCCTCGGGTTCGAGGAAGAAGCAGTACACGCAGAATGGCAGGGGGAAGAAGCAGAGCTGGAAATCGATGTGAATCGCTTCAGGGAAGATGTGGTCCCACAACCCCCCTCGCCACAGGCCCAAGACCCGCCACAAGAAGATCCAGCTTTGCAGAAAGAAAAGCCATCTCTAAAGAAAGGCAAAAAAAGCTGGTGTGGAGGAGGCCAGACAGAAGCTGAGAGCCAAACCAGCCGTGCTACCATCCGCGCCTCTCCCTCCGTGCCCAGATGATCTCCCGGTGGGATTCCACGCGGAACTGGTGGTGTGGGAGGTGCAGGAACTAGGAAAGGAGCCATTCTCCTTCAGTTTCCTCTTACCCAACAGTCTGCGGAGGGTCCCACCTCTCAAAGTGATGGACGAGGTGATCGCGGTCGGTGGCCGGCTGGGGAAAAAATGGCTGGAAGAGCGGGAAAAGACCCCAACATCTTGGGGCATCGAAGCGGCCGACTACTGGCAAGATAAAATTTTTGAAATCCCCCACATTGTACAAAACTATAGGGATCAACCCCTGTGGAGGAGATGAGTATGCGACATAAGCATGCTTGCCTGGATAGCTTTTTGTAATACCCTGTCGTTCGAGCGGAACGACCCTACTTATATGGCGTACCCTCGAAGGGTAGGCGTAGATTTTGAAGCCACCCTCCACGGGCGATATGACTTTCCCGTCATTTATAACTCCACTGTAGCATCCTTTGACAACGCCCTTCTTTTTACTGCAAAAAGCCTAGACGAGTCTATGATGCACTTCCTTGCGGACTTTTCCTCATGTCCTGACCCTGCTTTTATAACCACTTATAACTATCTTAGGCTACTTAGGCTACTTCTTAAGCAGGACTCGACTACACAAGAGCATGGCCTGCCTCCCCTATTCTTCGACCCTAATGCTATAGATAATTGTGCCATGGCTCGTCTCATGATGAGGGCTACTCTCCTTCCCTCTTTTTGCCTAGCCCTCCTAGAGGACATGAACGATAGCGAGTTCACTAGATGCAACCACCCCTTTCTCTCCGCTACCTCCCTACATGTCCGCATGAATCTAAAGAATTACATGCAGAGTCACCAATTTTTGAGCAAGTCTCTCCGCCCCCCTTCTCCTCCTCATTCCGACTAAGATACTTAGGCCTATGTCTCATCTCCAAAAAAAAAAAAAAAAAAAAAAAAACTGCACCTAGGGATCTCCCTAGCCCCCTCCCCCAGTTCACGCTTAGGGCACATTAAGGGCAGGAGTTCCAGACCTGTCACCCTAAGAGTGCACCGCACCTTCAACAAAGCACGAACTGGGTCCTCAAGTGTGGAACATTACCAAGGGCTTGCCCAAGGTTAGACCCATCTCCCAGTTCCATTGCCACAACCACCACACATTACACAGCAAGTAGGCACGCCCCTTAGGGAGTCCACAACTTTTCTTGCAGGCTATGTTCGACTCTCAAGAGATGACTACCCGCGGAAGACGATCACCACGGCACCCTCTAATGACCCACATGTACCGGCATCCAGCCATCCGCCTGCTGATGGCCACCATGATCGAACTAGGTCAAGGTAGAACTACCATTGGCATAGATCTTGGAACTGCATCATCCAACTATCCAGGCCCAACGCTTCAAAGCTCCGCGGATCATGTATTGATTCCACAAGCCTGACGACCTTCAACTCAAAACTGAAGACCTTCAACTCAACGACAAGGATCTTCAATAGAAACCACGGGTTTTCAAGGGAAAACAGCATTCGAGGGGTTTCTCCAAAATAAATCCCTCCAATACCATCATCCTAAGGGATTGCTTATTGCTTCAAGCGTTTCTCATCCTTAAAGACAAGTGACTACGTAACCAGTGCCGCAACCGTGTGACAGAGGCCGAGTGGCTTCATGGAGCCTAAAGCACGCCGGTCCCTCTCCGGGTCATCACCCCTAACCACCCACCTACCTGTTCCACCTAACAGCCAACCTGACTTGCCACCATGTCCCACCGCAGTGCCATGGGATTGGCACTTGGCTAGGAGGGGGGTAATGTTATCGTGTTGCCGTAGCACAAAGGAGCGGAAAATGGAAAAAAGGGAAATAGCAAATAAGGCGCATGATAAAAGCAGAAGAAGGCGCCTTGACCGGCAACCAATCCCTGAAAAATTCAAATGTTCGGGCACGACCCTCAGAAACCTTGGTGTCGGGCCAAGGCAACGAAAGAGAAAAAAGGCGCACCATTAAAATGCGAAAGTGCCCCCGAATCTGTGTAAAAGAGCGCTAGGCTCGCTCCTGTGCAAAGTGTATGCATTAGTTGGGAATAGGATAAATTAGAACGGTGGGAAATGGGAAAAAGGGCCCAGGCCACGGCCGGCCATGTAAAATAGAAAAAAGGGGATGACCGCCCAAAAAGGATTTAGGGCTTTGTATATAAAGTTGAAAAGTGAATGGAAAGCTCATTCTTTGGTGTGTGGCAAAAGGAGTCTTCTTCTTCCTCTCTTCTTCTCTCCTTCTTGCTTGTGTGTGCTCTTGAGAGAGGGAGTGTGAGAGTGTGAGGGAGTGAGTGTGTGCGAGAGTGAGGGATCAAGAGGGTGAAGCTCTTAACCATCTCCTCTCCTCTTCTTCTCTTCTCTCCCCTTCTCTTCTCTTGCGCACGCGGCTATGGAGGATGGAGCTTGGAGATGGAGAAGGCTTGAGGATGCTTGAGCTAGCATCTAGGATTGTGGAGCTACCGGAGTGCAAGAGAGAGGAGGGTACTCGATTGAGCATAAATGTAAGCTCACTACACTCGTAGGATCAACGGCGCGTCGGCTAGGTGAGAGATAGCCATTAGAGCTTGCTTGAAATGCTTAAAAGAATAAGCGGTCCGAGGGTCTTGGAGGTTGAGCGAAAGCTCCCACAGTAGTAAACCTGCTTAGAGAGTGGTAAAATGATTGTAGACTTACATAGCTCATTTAGCTCATCCCAATCCTTGTTTGCAATGTTTTTGAGTTTGGCACCCCCACTTTTGAGTGGTTTAACCTATAATTTTTGCATTAAACCCTATCATTATTTGGGTATTCCAATAGCTATAATCAATCCCATCTAGTTTAAGATGTGGCTACTGTAATACTTTGCAAATCAGCCCTAAAACCACTACTAAATCAAGCAGGATACATGAGATACTACCAAAGCAATGAGCTATCCACAAACTGTAAGCAAAAGATTGTCAAGTCCAAGTGACTACCCTCAAATAGCATGCATAAAATTAAAATGACAGGCTATTGTAATAAAGTGCAATAATATACCAACAACCAACTATGAACAACCAAGAAGGAAGAAGATAGGGGCATCATTGAAGACTGTCATAAGTACAATGTGCCAGAAACCATATATGCAGTAGGCATAGACAAGGGTAAATGAAGAGAACTGCCATATGTATAACCCATTGAGCAAAATCTCAATATATAACCTAGAAGCATATAAATACCAGTGACAATACCCTAACAAATATAAGTACAACGTCCAAGTCAAGAGATCAAATCAGCCCATGATAGGGTAACTACATCCAATAAATATTAAGAGAGCATGTACATGTCACAATGAATCTCACTATCTCACTATGATAAGTTCAAGCTCAATTACATAAACCAAATGCTCTGTAGTACATCCATGTGCCAATGTGGCTTAGTACATAAAGTTGACTAGCTTTCATTGATGCAAAAGTTGAATGCAAGACAAGCAAGTAAAGCTCAAAACATCATGATGATGATACCAGATATTCGAGATCCATATAGTATACATTTGGAACCATAAGACCCAATATATATTCTTCAAGCCCATAACTGCACAAGCCACTAAAGCAACAAGACTTGAACCACAATCATGACAAATATTTCCAAGCTCAAAATCAAATATCAAGAGTATCCCATAGCATATTTGAGTGTATAGAACAATGCTAAGCATCAATACATATATATGAAACACCCGGAATGACATTCAAGAGCAACATGCATGTAGTATTCTTGAGAAAAGCTTGATGTCCATTGTATTGCAACAATGAAATATCTACTAAAAATAAGCCAACGAAAGCTCAATTGAAGCCCAAAAGCATTCCAAGTCATTTATCAAGCATCCCCAAGTGTCAAAAGAAAACATTTAGGCATCAATACCAAGCCTCAAAAGCATCAAGTGACAAGAGGCATATCCTTTTTCTAGATAAATGGCATTCAATCCTCTTATTACAACAATGAAATGTCTGAGAAAATTGAGCCAAATGTGTGCTCAAATCAGCCCAAAAGCATACCCATACCATCCTGGGACCAAAAAAGCATCCCGTAAGCATCAAATGTGCATTATGGAATTTATTGTTTGTTATCCAAACTAGAATAGTTATGTTCTATGTGGAACAAAGAAGAGAAAACTGCACATAATCAACTATGTGATCACCCAAAATTTGTAGCTCTCATTGTGCTCTTCGTTTCTAGTCGTAGAATGCCTAAATCTGATACAGTATGCAAAAGTTATGGCCAAAATATGACAGTGCCATCAAGCTGCCATAACTGTTCATGACTTCTATAGCATGCTCTGTATCCACTCAAAATGGATAAATTGGTTGCTCCTCAGCTCAATAAGCACTCAATAAGGCTCAACAAAGTTGGAAATCTCCTCAACAAGTGCAAAGCAAACCGGAAGAAGGAAAGACTCAATGCATATCTCGAGAGAAAAAAACAATGGCTGCCATGAAACCTTGAGTTGACGCTTTGAATTTGGGCTGAAGCAAAGGATAAAGAAGCTCCTTGAATGGTTAGCTTAGATACCAGTTGAAGGGAGTAAGCTAGGAGTGGAAGCACGCGAGCGAAAGTAAGAGCTACGATGGAAGGAAGGAGAGAGAGAGAGAGAGAGAGAGAGAGAGAGAGAGAGAGAGAGAGAGAGAGAGAGAGAGAGAGAGAGAGAGAGAGAGAGAGAGAGCGAGAGAGAGAGAGAGAATGTGGGAACTCCAACCTCCACAATGTGTGATCGACCTTCATTTTATTTAAATGTCACTAAAAGAATAAAGAATGAAGTGATAGTGATGGGCGCTTGCTACCCGTGATATACATGTGTGTGGGTAGTACTACAAGTGTAGTAATACATGGGTGGCTAGGCACAACATGTGTCTTTACCTCCAACAGGTTGTCTTTTTGGATATGACGACATTTTTAAGGTAAAAAACATTAAGGAACTATGAAAATACCTCTCATGCACTTGTAGTATACATTCATATAAACTATATTAAGAAACCATGAAAATCATCCCTCATACAAGATGAGACAATATTAACATATATAATCGATATTGCTTAATTGCATATGCCAAACATAGAACCAAAATAAGATACCTTTTGTTAAAAGGAATCCTCCATCCCCATTTTCATGAATATGTAATGGAAAATGCCACATGAAAGTGTGAAAAATATGATAAATGGATGTGATTCCTTCACAGAATCTTGGCATGAAGGCATTCTTAGTACTTCCACACACACACACAGACACACACACACACACACACACACACACACTCTCTCTCTCTCTCTCTTAAAGCTTTTGTTCTATTTAATTTTATTTATATTTTTGGTTTTTTGTTACTTCTCTCTCTACTATTTATTTAGGTCTCTCTCTCTTTCTCTCTCCACACGCACGCACACACACACACACATAAGGGGGAAAACGCTTTTGGGGGTGGGCCACATGGTCACAATAACAAAATGTAATGTATATGTGTGGGTACCTTACATCCAACAACACTACTATAATGTGAAGTGTCGCTTAGGGTGCAAAGCGCACTCCATTTTTGTGATGTCACACTTTGCGTGGCCTAGGTGCAAAGTCCTTAAATACATAAATTCTTATGCGTAACACAAACGTGTGCATGAGGATGCAAAGCACCCCTCCTAGAGCAAAGCACCAAGAGAACATTGATGCAAAGCACTAATAGAATTTAGGTGTGGAACACCTAGTATACTTTATCACACAGGTTCGTGAGCAATGGTGTGATGCTTATCTTTGGATGTGTTTCTATAGTAAATAATAAAATGTATGAAGCTATTGTCTTAAATAGATATTTGTTTTTAAAATTCTTATGTAAAGAATATGTATACTTGATGCAAAGCTTTCTTGATTGGAATTAGTGCCAAAAACAAAACATTACACATAGGGTCTCCTTTAATGTCCTTTGTTCTTTGCCCTAAGAAATCAAGGCACACATGTTTAGGAGTTGTTTAAAACTTGGTGGATAACATGTGATTTAGTGTGCAGCCACAACAATAACATAGGATGCCAATGTGTGGAGTATGTACGCCTAACAATGGACCTGTCTCCACCAGGCCCAAGGTTTGCAACCAGTTTGGGCACTAGTGGGAAGCCCATGAAGACTAGCTCACATGTGACCAAAATTTTAAAGGAATAATTTATGGTTAGGAGAGCGTGAAATGCTGCCTTGGCCAATGAAAAGCCTTGCACGTGTGAAATTGGAAGCAGACCTTTTTGGACAATGCTTTCCCCTGGGTTTGTAGTTTGCAATCTGGTTCCAAACCCCAAAACATGGAAACTTGCAAATTCATAAACGGGTTGTGAGCCTGGTGGCAAACTCTAGGCTAGTGGAGATAGGCTCAATACTCTTGCTTTGTGAAACATGGCTTGTGACTATGAAGAGCACTCCATTTTCATGGTAACGTGCGGACCAAGCTCTATGAGTCTTTAGGGTAAAAGGAAAGGATTGGAAGGACTCTAAGGTTGCAAAAGTTCCTTATAGGCTTAAGAGAGGGGAATTAGAGGCAAATTTTCAGGCAATGGCAAGGTGCCACGTGGGCCAACAAGGTATGGCCTCTATCCATTGCAACCCACAAGCAGAGTCTCGCTGATATCAGAAACCAGAAATTAACCTATTCTTCACAGAAAGTTCATACACTGTGTAAGACATGTCTGAAGAGCTCTTCTAGCATTGCTGGTGGGGCTTTCTCTCTCCTCTTGTGTTTGCAGTAGTTAACTCCTTTATGATCGCCTTGGGATACAGTACAGTGAGATGCGAGCAGAGTTCTGTGCTGGTTGACCCATTGTTCACAGAACGTTCATACTCTATGCAAGACTTTGTGTGAAGAGCTTTGGCATCGTGGATTGGGCTCTCACTCCCTCTCCTCTTATAGTTGCGCTGATTAACTCATTTATGAGCTCCTCGTGAATGCAGTACAGTGAGAAGCAAACAGAGAACTGTGCTAGCTGCCCAGTGAGGCTCAACATTTGCACTAGATAATGGCCATCTGAGGGCTGGTCATACTCGTGAATACCAAACCTTTGTTGATGCATGGATTCCTCTACTGCCGGTCAGGCAGCATGCTCTGTGCTTCATACCCTTGCTCTGACAATGTAGCAAGTGAGTGCATAAGGATACTCTCCCAGGCAGAAATGGGAATGGTTGCTTCCCCATTCTACACTCTTGAGTCCCAGGTAAACAAAATAAGCAGAAAGCATTCCAACTGTGAAATTGGCACACCACCAGCACAGCCTCAGCAGAATGGAAGAGCTGGGTCAAGGAAGGCTTCGCATCACAGAAGGGTAAGAGCATCATCTTGTGTTCTTCGGCAAGCGCAACAGGGTTCTTTGGAGTTGGCAATAAATAAGTTGCCTGGTGGTGTTTACCTCAGTCCTAGAAACTCCATGACCTCTTTGGAGGTGCTGAAGGGTCCAGCTGAACAGGGCCTGGCATCTGAGCTGACTAGGTTACTAGTCTCTGAGGCTATGAAGCGAGAGGGTGATGATTACGCATCTGTCAGATCAACTCAGGGAACCCAAAGTGTTTATGGGCAGGATGCTGTTGATGCTCCAACTGACACAACAGAACTACTCAAAGGCTCTGGTGATGCAACTCATGATGCTCAATCTGGGAGAAAAGACAGTCAAGCTGATAGTGGTTTGTATGATGATACTGATCAGTATATGGCTGAGCAAGCTATATTGAACAAACCATCACCTTCACTAAATCAGACAAAAAAGCTTGAACAAAGGCAGGGATCTCGACCTTCCCTACGAGACAATGCAGGATACAAGCTTGCACCTGGCTTATCGCCATCCGAGAGCATGCACAGAAAGCGGGCCATTAGCGATCCTATACTCACCTGTGGATTCAGCACAAAAACTCATGATGCTGTGCTGTTTCTGGAACACCTTGGAGCTGACTATGTCAAAGTGCTTAGCAAAGAACCTGCGTTTGCAACATTTGATCTGGCAGTCTTTAGGAGACTGATAAGTGTGTTATACTGCCATGGTCTGGAGAGGAAAGACCTTGGAAAAATAATCAATCTGTGCCCTCAGGTTCTCCATTTGGATCCAGAAACAGATTTTAAGCACCTTCAGAAGTTTCTCTTTACTGAAGTGGGGCTCCCTCCAGAAGATTTCTGTAAAGTTGTCAAGAGATGTCCACGCATCCTAGCTTGCAGTGTGAACAAGCAGCTACGCCCGGCCTTGAATTTTCTTTGCCTTTTTGGGTTCACCAGAATTGGTCAAGTGATCTCAATCAACCCTGCACTTCTTCTTTGTAGTGTGTCAAAGAGGTTGATTCCCCACTTGATTTTTTTGGAAGAGTTAGGATTCTCATATGAAGCAGCAGTCATCATGGTTCTCCGGTTTCCTGCCATGTTCAGATATAGTGCCAAAGAAAATCTTCAACCCAAGTTTGATTATCTTGTCAATGAGATGGGGAGAAACCCTTGTGAACTAATTACTTTTCCACAATATTTTGGATTCAATCTAGAGAGCAGGATTAAACAGCGTCATCGGTGGGCTGTTCAGCACAAGGTTCACATGCCTCTGTCACATCTGTTAAAGCTCCCAGAGGACAAGTTAAAATCCATGGTGCATACCTTAAATCAGGGTACTTTCAAGGATGAACTTTCCATGCATCCCACAATTGATGTGCCATATCATGATTGTGCTCTTGAGCGTTTGACAAGCATCCATTCCTGCAACACTGAAACACCATTGCTAGTGGGTGCTTAGATTTGTTGAAGGGGTTGTGATATATATTTGAATGGAGTTCTTTGCCATGTAATTTGTATATATCCATTTTTCACTGGATCTGCTGGTTAAGGTATCTTATGTTTATTGGTATCATATTATTTCATCATCTTGAGGCTTTTATTGTTTCATAAGTAATGACATTGTGCCTTCCTTGTTGTTTGTTATTAATGTCATACCCTGTTCAATTTTGATTTATCTGTGGAGTTTCTTAAAGAGGTCAGTAGCCTTGTTTCATTTTTCTGGGTGTTGTTTCTTTTTGAACAACTGAAACACACATGTGAACCTAGCCAACTGGTTCACAGAAATCTCCCTAACTTGATTGCAGAAATCTCACAAGTTTTTCAAGTGCCTCAGCTAGTGTAAGGGTGATGCCTCATATGCTTTGAAGAACCAATTGATTTAGTGTTTCGCCAAAGTTAGTGTTTTATCAGGATATTCTTCTTGTTAGGCTCACTGCTAAACTCTTTTTGTGCAAAATTTTGCCCTTGCTTATGTACTATATTTCTATCAATATATTGTACTCTTCTGGCTGCACCATTGTAGCTGGGTGGTACATTTTCAGTAGGCGGTGTTGATCATCAAAGAAGATCTATTGTGCACCAGTCCATGTACTCAACCCCAAGTAAGATGATTTTTTCTTGGTTTTTAATGCAACTGGCATTATCTACCGGGAGCTCTTTGATTCTTTCAACGGGTGTATAGTTTACACCTCCAGCTGTTTTATCATTTGTGATCACTGATTATATGTGAAGTGTAAGCTGATGCTTCTCTTTTCCTATGATATCATGAGGATAAAACAGGTAAAGTTTGCAGCTATTTGTCAGTAAGACAACTCTTCTTTATGCCTGAGATGTATGTGAATCACGCCGATCATGGTATCTTCTTGCAGCAAATTATATGAAGGCTTGGGGAATTAACTGTCCAAGAACGCACCTGTCAAACTGTTAAGAAATTTTACCGGTTACAACTCGCAGGTTATATTGGAGTGTGAGAATGCTGAGAGTGGTAGGTGCAAGAACATCTACCCTCGGCATTAGAGGGATGATGTTCTACAGATTTTCTAATGATGGGCTAGTTGTATGACGGGACAAGATGTTGATTAGAAGGTTTTTGTCAAAATAACAAGTATGCTTTGGTACCGTGTTAGAATCTGTGACGATGCAGAGAGACAATAGGGTTTGCAGGGAGAAACACACTGTGTACGGCAAACACCACCGAGAGAGAAAAACTCAGAAACACAAGAGAATAAGATGATGAAGCATTGAATCATGCTATGTGAAGAAAAGCTGATACAGCAGAGGTGAAGCTCAAAAGATAATTGCATTGTCATGTCTAAAGATCATTGCATTGTCATGTCTGAATCAGGTGGCAGTACTTGTGAAGAATGTGCTTTATGTTGTGAGCGGAACGCATTCCTTTGGGCAGTGGGCTATCATAGTTACCAGGAACGGGAACGGGAACGGGAATGGGAATGGTAGCCCCTGGAACATGGGTAACACCCAAACTTAAGGAACGGGAACAATGCACGCACACACCCACACACACAATCAACACTTAGAATCTAGAGATATGAAGAATTGAAACACATAGAAATGACTTCAGTAATTTGATCATAAATTCATTGATTAGCCATATGGCATGTACATATAATTTATAAATTGACCTATTAATATTATTTTTCAATATCAATCATAATTCGTAAAATTAGAGATATAATAATAAACAATATTAAAGATTAAAAACATTGTAATAAGCAATGGATTGTCACATTGTAATCAACAATGTTGCATAAGTCCAACAAGTGTGCATTGCAAAGCCACAAAATATGCACTAAACTTTAAAGTTTAAAGATCCAAGTTACAAGAGCTTCTAGTTCTAAATCAATACTTTAAAGTTTGAAGAGGCTAGTTGCTAAGTGCTCTCCTTCATGGAAGATGGTTCCCTTGCGCTTGAATGCTTATCCTGATGAAAAACATCTTGGACATCACCATCACCATCACCATCATATGTATCTCTTGTTGTGAAAGGAACAAGATGGTCACATTTATATGTAATCATCAGTACTTGTACACTGAGTTTTGTAAAAGAAGTGATAGAACTTTTCAAATGCTCGAAAAAACGATATGTATATAACTTTCTTATGCTTGGTCAATTGCACTATTGCAAAGGTGCAATTAGGGAGCTATTTCCTAGTAATGAGTATGAAAATTGGATTGGTATTGCCTCTATTATTGCTGTGTATGTAATGCATATATCTATGAAAGAGATTTTTGGGGTGAGGTAAATCACACCAACTAAATGGTTGATTCTATCATGCACATGTTGAGGTTTGCAGATGGTATGGATCCATGCATTGGGAAGATCTATGAAGGTATGGATTGCATGATTGAGAAGTTGGAGAGTTTGGAACCAAATATAGACGGGTATGAGTAGATCAAGAAGTTATACATTAGAGGATGGAATGACTCTCCTATGCATGCTGTAGCATATGTGCTTGATCATGAGTTCCAAGGGAAGATGTAATAAAGAGACCTTGAGGTAGTTAAGGCTTAGAACACATTGTTAGCAAGGCTTTATCCTAGCCGTGAAATGGAACGCAAAATTAAAAATCAACTCTTTGTGTATCGGTAGACAACAGAAATGTTTGGTACAGAGGATACACTAAAGGACATGATAAATATTGGGGCTGCTTTATGGTGGGAGGACTACAAGGCGAAAGGTCCAAATTTGTAGAGTTTGACTATTTATACTCTTAGCCAAACGATTAACTCTTCTTGTTTAGAGCAACTATGGAGCTATTCAATCATATTCACTCAAAGAAGAAAAAATTATATTGATACAATGAAGACGAATGAGCTAGTTTATGTAAGCTTCAATCTTCACTTACTAGCTTCTAAATCAATTGTAAATGTTAATTCTTTTATATGATGGAAAAAAGATGACGACGACAATGATGATAGTGATGGCCAGGATGTTGTTCAGCAAGATCAGCATTCAGGCACAACAGAACCATCTTTCATAAATGAGAGCACTTAGTGGCTACTCTCTTGGAACTTTAGAGCATTGACTTGGAACTAGGAGCTCTTGTAACTTGGATCTTTAGACTATAAAATTTAGTGCATATTTTGTGGCTTTGCAATGCCCACTTGTTGGGTGAACTTATGCAACATTGTTAATTACAATGCGATAACCCACTACTAATTACGATATTTTGAATCTTTATTATTGTTGATTATTATGTCTCTAATTTCACGAATTATGGTTGATATCAAAAAAGGATATTAATAGGTCAATTTATAAATTATGTGTACATGCCATATGGCTAGTTAATGATTTTGTGATTAAATTAGTAAAGTCATTTCTATGTGTTTAATTTCTTCATACCTCTAGATTCTAAGTGTTGATTGTGTGTGTGTGTATACTTTGGGCGTTCCTCTCGTTTTGCGGGGTCCCCTTCTTGTTCCTGGTGGTAACTATGGTCTTGTCCTCTAGTGCATCATGTGTACTAAACATCCCTAATGTCTACTAATACATAGAGAGTTTTTTTTAAAATTTTACATTGCATTTCACTGCTAGGATAAATCCTTGCAAGTAACGTGTTCCAAGCCTTGACTATCTCAAGATTTCTTTCTTGCATCTTCCCTTGAAACTCATGATCAAGCACATATGCTACATCATGTATAGGAGAGTCATACTCATTCCATTTGCTGATGCATAACTCCTTGATCTGCTCATACCTGTCTACATTTGGTTCCAAACTGTTTAACTTCTTAATCATGCGATTCATACCATAGATCTTCCTTGTGTATGGATCCATGCCATTTGCAAGTCTCATGTGTATGATAGGATTAACCATTTGGTTGGTGCGATTCATCTCATCCCAAAAATCTCTATCACAGACATGTGCATTACATAGCACGGCATTAGTAGTGGTAGCCCCAGTCCAATTTTCATACTCGTCACTAGCAAATAGCTCCTAATTGCACCTTTGCAATAATGCAATTGACCAATAATAAAAAAGTTATATACAAATCGTGTTTTCAAGCGTTTGAGAAGTTCTTTGTTACTTCTCTTGTGAAACTTAGTATGCAAGTATTGATGATTACATATGAATTTGACAATCTTGTTGCCTTTTGCAACAAGAGATACAATCCATGGCAAGTCCCCAATATCCTTCAACAAGTTTTTCAAGCAATGTGCCATGCATGGAATGAAGGTGATATGTGGATACATTGCCATTAAAATGCTTCATGCTGCTCTGTTTGTAGGTTCACCATTAACCACAAATTGCAATACATTTTTTGCCCCAACAGCTTGCACTGCCTTGCACCACTCGGATGCCAATACATCTGCACTCTTTCTAGTTTCTGAAGTATCATGATTACCAATGAGGTTTACTTCCCCACGAGAATATGCAACAACACCATGTATGGATCTATGGCACGTGTCAATTCATCCATTTACTATCAATGTCACTCCATTTCTTGCCCATTGATTGTAAATATTTGCTGTTGCAATCTCTATGGTTGCTTTCTCCTTTTGAAGCAATATAGTCCTAATAGTTTTTGAGGAAGGGGGACTTATATGTGGGTCCATACTCTGCAATCTTTGTCACCATATTGAAAAAATAAGGTGACTTGACTGATTTGAATGCAAAGTGGTCATGGTAGAAAAAGTGTGCCACTAATTGCATCTGTTTTTTCTTTTTTATTTGACTCTACTACTATGTTTGGAGTCCTCTTGGCATGTGAATTTCCCATAGAAGTGGCTATGTAGTCAAGTCATTCCTATCTTTTCTCAACTAATACATTGATGTAAAAATGCACATCTTTCCCCTTGTCATGTAGAAGATGGGCTCTCACTTTATTAGCCCCACTAGTGCAAGCATAAGAGCAAAGAGTGCATTTCCAAGGGCAAGCCTCTCCACCTCTCAATGGCACCCTTGCATCTACCTCATCCCACCATGACCAAGTAGTGCTTCAACTTCATCCAATTGTTGACGAAGTACTTGGTGAGGATGATGAAGATCCCATAGATGTCAATGTTGCCATCTATATAAAAGTGACAAATAATTAGTAAAGTCTAATGAAATTGCAAACAATTGCATCCAAAATTTCAACATACATGTGTTTGCTAAAAATACCCAAATTTTGATGCTACTTCAACCTACATTCCTTTGACTGAAAGTGACCCAAAATTGGGGCATTCCAACTTGCATTCCTTGGCTAAAAATGCCCCAAATTTGGGGCATTCTAGCTTGCACTTCCTTGTTGAAAATGCCCCAAATTTTGGGGCATTTTCAACTCCCAAATTAAGAGCAATGACTGATTCAAAATGCCCCAAACCTGGGGGCTCTTTTAGATCCCATGATCTAAATGCCCCAAATTTGGGGACATTGCAACTACATTTGGGCCCCAATCCTTGTTGAGAAAGCCCCAAATTTTGGGGTTACAACTAATCCAAAATGCTGCAATTTGGGGGAGATTGTAGCTTGAATTGTAGATGCTTTAAATTGGGACAAATCCCTGTTGAATTAGCCCTAAATTGGGCCAAAGACTGATATGAAATACCTCAAATTTGAGGGCAATTTCATATCCTCAATGCCCCAGATTTGGGGGCAATTCAGGCCTCAATTTTAAATACTTCAAATTTGGGACAATCAAGAAATTTGGGATAATGGGGGCAATTTGAGGCAATCATCCAATGTGTGACATTGGGAGCGATTTGGGGCAATCAATAAGGGGACATTTTGGGTCCCAAATTGCTCCATATGTGCAAAATTTGTCCATAATACCCGAACATTGGTAAATTTACACAAATTTCTTAACCTTTAAATAAAATTGAAAGCGGTGTGCGTGGTTACTAGACATCTTGAAATTCAAAAAAGCTAAAATTGATTGTTGATGATGCACGAAGTCATGTGTGAACCTCCATTCCGCACGAGCTTGTGACAGCCCATGTGGCTTGACAAAGAGATGAGAGGAAGCAACTATGTACGAGAGGCGAATAGCCTGTAGGCGACGGTTAAGACCTACAAGACACTACACGTGCATTGTGGTCAGATGATGGATAGGAGATTGCGACGAGAGCGAGAGATCGACACAGGGTGGGAGATCGGCATAGGAAAATGATCGAGACCTGTAGCATGCTGCATGTGCAGCATGAATGTGTGGATAGATGATGGGCGAGAGACTGCATGCAAGAGATTGACACAAGGTGGGAGATTGGGATGAATGTACAATGGCAATGAAAATGTACGTTTTAACTTTTTTATAAAAATATATATATGCCACATTGGAACGGTTGTTCCAAACAGGGAACGGGCTAGAACGAGGCAATGAATGGACTGGAAGGTTTTGCCAGTGTTTCATAGGTTCAATCCTCTTGGAACGTGTTAATTCGTTCCTAAGTGCCAGAATGGATATTCCCTTTTTCTATGATACCAATGGTGAAAGACACACATGGAGAGAGCGAAATGCAATCCTCTAATGCTATCGGAGACAATAAAGATGATCACTGGTTGTCGAGGGAGCGAAGTGTAGTCCTCAGACACCGAGAGACGGGCCATGTTGCAACATGAAAATGCTAAGGTCTGTGGGAGCTATCAAAAGCAGGTAGAGTAGTCTAGATGTTGACACATAGGATGGATGATGACACAGGATGAGTAGTGTCCCTAGGTTGCAAACACAAATACTAAGGGTTGAAGAGGATGATGCCAAGGATGAGGGAGCTGACACCAAGATGAAGGAAGCTAATGCCAGGTAAGAGATGATGATGCCAAGCTGGGAGAAGCCCTCTGAATTGCCAAACACAAATTCTAGCATAATGCTAGATGTGAAAGAGGCGATGCGTGTTGGTGGAGATACTCTTGGAATGCAAAATGTATAACTAGAACATGTCGCCAAATGTGGGAGAGATGATGCCGAGATGGAGATGGTGGAAGGTGACCACAAATTGCGATGTCCTTTGATAGGGTTATGAGCTACAATGGTGAGCGATGATGAAAGTGTTGAAATACTAGAGTGGCAACATAGAGATGTGTGCACAAGAGGGAGGAGAGAGCTCAAGTACAAGAAGAAGATCTTGCTTAGTAAGCTGCTCAAGTACAACTAAAGTACACTCTCTAATCTACATTGAGAGTGACCTTTGGGTTGTTTATATAGCCACTAGAAGCTAGGGTTATTCCTCTAGTCCATTCACATCTCACCTTCACTCATGCACCCTTGCTTACACAGGATTTCCATGTTATACTTCTAACACCTCCCCTTAATGCCAAGGTGGCATTGGATTACATAGCATGCAAATGGTTCCCCCCCTCTTGCTCCCAATGAATCAATGGGATGGCTTTTATAAAGTAGGCCACAAGGATGCTTATGGAAAGATGATACAATAGATAATAAAAAAGTGTGTCATTAGGTGCTTTGGAGACATAGTCGGCCTCCAATTCTTTTGATACTTTAGGGGAGTTAGGACATTTACGTGATATTTCTTGTTTGCTTACATTTGTTGCACTTCATCTTGTTGGGATACTTTTTCTAGCAGTTGCTTACAATATGTCCCTTTTTATTGAAAAAAAAACATTTAGTAGTAATAGTATGGACGAAGAGTTGATCATGGATTGTTGAGGTAGATGCTTTGCTAGTGCTGCCTTTCTTTTGATTTCTTTTCTCTTCATCTAGACAAGACTGAAAGAAGCCTTCAAGTGTAGGATTTGCTACATTTGTTAGGGTAGTTTACAAGAGTTAAAAGTCTTTCCTTACAGCTTTTAAAAGTATGACAATGGCATCTTCTTTAGCAACTGGAGCTAGGATTGAAGCTAATTGGGTCATGAGTCCCTTCATGTGGGAAACAAATTTTTCCAAGTCTTTTTCTTGCTTGTATTCAAAGCTAAAGAACTCTATTTTGAGGAAGATTTTGGAGTTCTTTCCTATTGCACCATTTACTTTATCAAGCTCATCACACTTCTCCTTTGCAATTGCAAGTTGATCAATGTGGTAGATTAAGGATTCATGCAAGTGCAACATTAGTATGGCTTAGGTTCTTTCATCATCTTCATCATCTATAGGGTTGGATGGGTTAATGGCTTTGGTCCCTTTGATGAAGGGCTAGTAACCCCTCTCCATAATTTCATATTTCACCAATATCTCCCATGGGTGAAAGTCTCTCCCATTAAACTTGAAGATTTGAGGTTTTACATCAACATAGGCCACGATAGGAAGGTCTTACTGATTGCATAGGGAGATTCCAATGCTAATCCTTTACAAGGTGGGCAATAGAAGTAGAAGCAAATTGATATTTTAAACCAAGTAAATATCAAGCTAAAAGTAATTGATGTATAATCATACAAATAAGATAAGATGAAGAGATGAAAATGGTCTATGTGTTTTATATCTAACACATAGCCTTACAATGATCAAGTTAGAGATGATGAGAGTTAAGGACTTAGTGAATATGCTTAAGGTAACCTAATCTCCTCATGGTTAAGATTTAGCATAAAACATCTTTCACATACTAATTGGAAACAAGATTATGACTGAGAAATGTAGCATCAATGCTTCCAAGCACTCATCTCATAGCATATGCCTACAAGTTAGCTTTTGACTAAACTCAATGATGTCCACCAAGTGTGTTCAGACTTGAGATGGAGATTTTAGATCTGCAATTAGTGCTAGAGACAATTAATCAATGATTAGAATCACTATTAGAGTTGAAATAGTGATTGGGCTTAAGAAAACCCTAAAGCTTGCAATGAAGCTTTCATGGCTTCTAGGACCCATAGTTAGGGTTTTACTTTGTGTGAGTAGTAGAGAGGGAATTAGTCTAGACCCTTTTAAGGTTAGAAGGCCCACTTAGGGTGCTACTAAAACCCCATGAGAGTCAGCAGCATTGCAGTGCTTTTGTAGATCATCATGATAGGTCGTTGAACTCCATGCTACCCAGGCTGTGCCAATTCTTGGAATTTTTGCAATGCTAGGATGTAGACCATGCAATGTTGAGGTCTTGAGTGACAAAATGGTGCACCCTAAGCTGGGAAAGAGATCTCTAGAGGAACTCTGGTTGAAATGGCCTTCTTTTCCCTCACAAGGTCCTCCATTGAGTGCTAGTCTAGTTTTGGCTATGTCCATTTAGGTCAAGATGGAGTTAGAGGAAGCTTTTTGGATCGAAGATGACTCTGATACCATGTTGAAATATCAAAATGGTTGTAAGCATTGAAAAGAATGTGATAATGATAATACTTTGAACTTAATCAACTTGATTAATTATCACCGTGAAAATTAAGAGAGAGAGAGAGAGAGAGAGAGAGAGAGAGAGAGAGAGAGAGAGAGAGAGAGAGAGAGAGAGAGAGAGAGAGAGAGAGAGAGAGAGAGAGAGAGAGAGAGAGAGAGAGAGAGAGAGAGAGAGAGAGAGAGAGAGAGAGAGAGAGAGAGAGAGAGAGAGAGAGAGAGAGAGAGAGAGAGAGAGAGAGAGAGAGAGAGAGAGAGAGAGAGAGAGAGAGTCCACCATGTTGAGAGGGAAATTGGCCCCTCCCCCTTTATAGGAATTAATTAAAACCAAAACTACAGACACCAAGTGCCTCAACCATATACAAAAGATTGATTTGCTGCAATTCTAAAAATTAAAGTTTTGAAATTCTAATTTCTATAAACTTTGGGTGGGTAGCAAGTTGATTTTCTTCTTTAGTGCTTGGATTAGATCAAGATAAGTTGAGAGTGCTTTTTGGATGAGAGATAGATAGGAGAGTACAAAGCATGTGGCTAAAATATCAGCACGAGAGCTTATTCCAAATGAAGAGAGAGACCTCCAATATATAGTTGTGGGGCTTGAGTGCTCAAAAGTGAAAAAGTAGAGGTTATAAATGACAAGTGTGTATTGAAAACTAAAAGTGTAAAGACACTTGTCTCTTCAAAGTGACACATGTCCGATTTTAGAAGCCACATGTCTCTTTTCTATAGAAAGAAGCTTCCAAACCTTCTACTCTTAAAATCTCTCAAATGATTAAGAATTTGAGATATTTGTTGAAGAAAAAATTGTTCCTTGCAAAAATTTCCAACCCTTTGACGTGAACTGAATTTCCATTTGAGTAACTTAAATAAATAGTAACCTCCTAAATTTTAGGAATCACCAAATTTAGCTTTTGGAGAGCTTCATTATATAAATTCATTGGTTCATAGTTTATTTCTTTGATCACGAGCATCTGGTTTCACTTTTTAAAACCACTCATTATATGGATTTCTAGTCCATATGAGTATTTGAGTGTAAACGTCTGAGTTATTTGAGCTTTTTGATTAATCTATCTGCTTGACTAAACCTTTAACTCCTCTTGGGTATCTCGTCAATGATGACCTAAGTATAATTATAGGGTGTTCTAGCCATTGACCACCCTTAAATAGAAAGATGAATATTTAATCATATTTTGAAACACTTAAATAATACAATTCACCTTTCAAAGTACATGAGTATCAAATTAATTTGGAATAATTGAGCCAAGATGTCTTTATAACAATTGAATACAAAAGGTTTATTACATTCCTCCTCCTTGAGATCCGTCTTGTCCTCAAGACATTGCTTAAAGTATTTTTGATCCTATAGCTTCCTCATAAGCTGTAAGTATTTCTAGATTGTCTTTAAAATAATCTTTTGGCATCCATTTAGGATCTAAATGAGAGAATTTTTTTAATTTCAAAATAATTTTTCTAAAAATATTTCTTCCTTGCTTTTTGATAATATAAAAGACTATTTACTCTGGTTGAGGTATCTCCTCTTGTTCATCTACTTTAGGTGAAATCCTATTCTATTACATGTTCAATGGTAGAGGCTCTTCATAAGGCTTCAAAAGATGGATGTGAAAAGCATTGTGAATTCTTCAATGCTCTAGAAGTTGTAACCTGTAACAAATATCATTAATCTTTTCAGTGATTTAAAATGGCCCATAATTTCTTGTTGGAAGTGTAGCGACTTGGGACGAAGGCTTGATAAACCTTCTCAAATGAGCTTTGTCAAATTCTAGCCACATCCAATCTCCTTTTTGTAAAATCAAGTGCCTTCTATGATTATATGTTGCTTTCGTTTGTTTTTCTTGAGATCTTTGGATAGCTTATTTAACTTGGGCAAAAGCTGTATCCATATCATGCACGAATTTATCAGCATGAAATATCTCCTCCTTTGTTTTGAGAATAGTTAGTAAGAGTGGTTTTCCATATGATCTCAAATGGTGCTTTACTTGTTGTAGAAGTATGAACTGTGTTGTTATAAGCATATTCTACTACCAAAGATAAATACTTTTCCCATTGTTGGTTGGCCTCACTGCAATAGCACTTCAACATATCCAATGTTGTGAGATTGGCTATCTCACTTTGACCATCTGTTTGAGGATATAGGAAGAAGAAAAGTAAGCTTTATATCCAAAAGTTTAAAAAGAGCTCATAAAAAAAGTCTAGTGGTTTGTGGATCTCTATCACCCATAATACTTAAAGATTTATTGAATAAATATTCTAGCCATATATTGAGACTTGATTGTCATCTTGATTGGAATGAAATGAGCTTGTTTGCTAAACCTGTCAATAATAGTTCATATGCCATCATTGGTATTTGCTAATTTTGACAAGCCAAAAATAAAATCCATAGCAATGCTTTCCTAAGGTTGGCTTGGAATTGGTAATGGTTGTAAAAGCCTTGCAGGCTTTTACCAATCAAACTTAATCTTTTGGCACAAAGACATTCTTTGATAAATTGTTCAATGTCTCGTCAAAGATTGGCCAAAAGAAATACATTTCAAGTGCCTTGATTGTGGCCAAAATACCATGGTGAGCCATGTAAGGAGCCGCATGACATTCTTCTATTACTTTAGGCATGAAATCTTTAGTAATACATAACATATTCTCCATAAAAAGAAATCCATCTTTGATAACATAGGATTTTAACCTTTTACCAAGTTGTAAACTCTTCCATATGATTTTAAAATGATAATCAAAAGCATACATGTCCCTCATACTAGTGAAATTTGTATAATAAATCATGGACACTGCATGAATCTCAGGTCTTCTTGACAGGGTTTCAACTACCTTGTTTGCTTCCCATGAATATGCTGTATTTGAGAGTTAAATTGAGCTAAATAATTGGCCCATAGAATATAATTTTTAGAAATTTTTGGTTGGTTGAGAAGATGTCTCAAGATATTATGGTCTGTCTCGAGAAGATGTCTCAAGCTATCATGGTCTGTTGTCTTGATGAGAAATTCTCCACCTAAAAGATAGTGTCTCAAATCTTTTAAAGCTTGAATGATGACCATTAACTCCTTTTCATAGGTAGTAGCATTCTTTTTTTCATTTTGAAACCTTTTTTTTGCATAAGTAACTGCATACCCTTCTTGGTTTAAGACTATACCAATGCAATCTCTTGAAGCATCACATTCAACAAAGAAAGGCTTTGACAAATTAGATATAATCAAAACAGGTACCTTGCTGATATAGAACTTAAGAGCTTCAGAATCTTTCTTCTCTAGTTTGGTCCATCGGAATGCCACTGATTTCTTAGTTAAATCATACAAAGGTCCAACAACTAGTGCAAACCATTTAATGAATCTCATATATTAAGAGCATAATCCCAAGAAACTTTGAACTTCATGAACACTAGTCAATTCTGGTAATTCTACAATAGCCTTGACTTTTTTTGGATCCATCCAAATCCCATCTTTGGATACAATATGGTTAAAGTAGTGAATCTCTTCTAGAAAAAATTCATTCTTTTTTCCAATCACATAAAGTTTGTGTTTGCGGACTTCTTGAAACACTATTTTAAAGTGTTTCCTATTGTTGAGATATCGAGCTCCACTCGTGATACGCCAGGGTGACCGTTGTGTATTTATGTCACCGACTTGTCAGTTGTAGATGCGGTTGGTACACCGCCCATGAATAATAGCTAGACGACAGCTATCCTTATCTACTCTAGTTCGTGGCTCAGTTAGTATGCCACCTTAGTTAGTTGAGTTTGGTTTGAGACCCATATAGAGGGTTCTTCTATTTCTTTGTACTTGAGTTCTTTTGGCTTACACAACGAAGAAGAGGAAAACTGTTTTCAGCCTCCACCCTTGTGTGTCTTCCCCCATTGTGCAAGCAAGGAAGCTTCAAGCGAGACTCCTTCCTTCTCTCCCACAATCTTGACATGGTATCAGAGCCTTGTTCGTGGTAAGGAGCTCAAGAAAGCAAGCCAAGCTCGCGGTGTTCTGGTAAGAGGAGCAGTGTTGCTTTCATTTTCTATTTTGGGAGCAGATCTCTGCAGGTAGCACAACCGGAAATTGCAGGAGTGCATTGTCTCAGGTTGAGACGCCCTTCGCGGTGAAGCAAGAGGGCAGTATATGCTGCGGGCCAGGGCTTTAGCCCTTGGCGACCTTGTTTTTTTGATTTGAGGCCATTTCGGGGCCTGTTTCGCAGACGGAAGTTTTCTGCACGCACTCAAGAAAAGGTTCAGTTTTATGCTGTGCAGCCACTGTTCTACAGGTCGGTGAAAAGTTACTGTAGAAATTGCATCGTATGCTTGTGCGCAGAGACATTGGGAGTTTCAGAATCATCCTTGGTTCCTGTTTATGCAAAATCGTCACTAGGAAGTGACTGTGTGGTCAAATACCACTTTCGCCAGTTTTGCAGATTTGCCCTTGTGAGGGTGAAGCTGAGTTTTTGCAGTGACAGAATTTTTCGAAGTGTTCTGTAATGGCGTCTGATTCTCTTTCACAGATTGTAACTGAAAAGCTTGACAAGAACAACTTCCAAGCATGGAAGTTTAGAATGACGAATTTCCTTATGGGAAAAGGATATTGGGAATTTGTTGCAGGAAATGAAGAAGAACCAGTTCTTCCTGATGTTCCCAATCAACAGCAAATGCAGGCATTCAAAACATGGCATGAGAGAGCCAGGAAAGTTATGTATTGGCTGTCTATCAGTATTTCAGACTCTATGATTGTGCATATTCAGGATGCAAGTACGCCAAAGGAGGCATGGGATACTTTGTCAAAAATGTACAGCACAAATACGCAAGCCAGGAAAATGCAGCTCAAGCAAGAGTTGCATAATGTGCAAAGAGAAAGTATGAGCATCAACGACTACCACATGAAGGTGAAGAAGATTGCAGATGCACTTGGTTCCATTGGGTCGCCAGTGGAAGATGATGATTTAGTTTCTGTGACCTTGAATGGTCTAGGAAAGGATTATGCACAGTTTCGGACATCCATTTCAGTTCGTAAAAGATTTCCTGATTTTGAGGAGTTGATTGCTCTTCTAATTTCTGAGGAACAGAGAAATGGTGGTGCATCTTCTTCAGGAGGAACTTCAAAAGAAGCTGTCTTCTACTCAAATGCTGGAAGAGGTAGAGGCAGAGGTAGAGGAGGCCGATTTGCAGGCCGTGGTAGAAATCAGAATATGCAGCAAACTCAAGAAAACCAGTCCTATGGAGGAGGACGTGGTAACTCTAGAGGCAGGGGGAGCCAAAGAGGTCGTGGTGGATGGCAAAGAGGTCAAAATGCAAACAGTAATGTTGAATGCTACTATTGTGGTAAAATGGGTCATATGGCTAAAGACTGCTATAAAAAGCAGAATGACATTATGAATGGAAAACTGCAACAAGGGAATTATGCATCTTCTAGTAGACAGGGTGATGACAGAAATGAGCATTTGTTTATGGTGCAGCACATGAACAATTCTGTGACAAGTGCAGAAGAAAGCAATGATGTATGGTATGTTGACTCAGGTGCATCAAACCACATGACAGGTCATGCAGAATGGATGGAGGATGCAAGGAAAATGGAAAAACCAGGATTTGTGGAGACTGGTGATGATACTGCACATCCTATTGTGTAGATTGGAAAAATTCCCTTGTCTATGTAGGATGGGAAAAAGAAATACCTGTCCGATATATTTCATGTTCCGAATATCACCAAGAATCTGGTTTCTGTCGGTCAAATGGTTGAGCAGGGCTTGCAGGTCAGATTTAATCCTCATGGATGCTTTGTTGAGGATATGAAAAATAAAGGTCGCTTGATAGCAAAAGGAAAGAAGAAGGGCAGAATGTTTACATTGGATGCAGACATGTCTGAATTGAGTGCAGCAATGTTTGCACATGGGACCGGTGTAGTTACAGATATTGATATCTGACATAAACGCATTGGTCATGTTAATGTACAGCGACTTAAATCAATGCAGGCCCAAAATATTGTTGCAGGATTGTCCAAATTCAAGGTTGCAGAAATGCATAAGGTATGTGAAGCCTGTCAGTTTGGAAAACAGGCAAGGAAACCATTTCCTAGACATGTTCAAGAGAGTGAGAAGCCATTGGAATTAATCCACTCTGATGTGTGGACTACTAAAGCTGCATCTCTTGGAGGCTGTCATTATTTTGTCACTTTTATTGATGACTATAGCAGAAAAGTTTGGGTGTATTTTATGAAAAAGAAAAGTGAAGTTTTTGGGCATTTCAAAACCCTTAAAGCTATGGCTGAAAAAGAAACAGGTCTGCAAATAAAATGCCTAAGGTCAGATGGAGGGGGAGAGTACCTCTCAAATGAGTTTGCAAAGTTCTTGCAGGAGCATGGCATAAAGCAGCAATATTCATGCAGTTATACCCCACAACAAAATGGAATTGCAGAAAGGAAAAACAGGCATATTGGAGAGGTATCTCGTGCCATGCTCAATGAAAAAGACTTGCCAGATTTTTATTGGGCTGAAGCAGTTGCTATAGCAGTCTACATAATGAACAGGACTCCCACTACAGCAATACATGGAATGACTCCAGAGGAGAGGTATACTGGTAGGAAACCAGATATTTCTCATTTGAAAATTTTTGGTTGCATTGCCTATGTACATGTGCCAGATGAGTTGAGATCCAAGTTGGATCCAAAAGCTGAGAAGTGCATCTTTATTGGTTACTCTCTGCAGCAAAAAGGGTATAGATGCTATAACCCTTCTACTCGTAAGTTTACAGTGAGCAGAGATGTTGTTTTTGATGAGATGAGTAGCTGGTATAAACCAGTAAATGTGATTGATGATGTAGATGTACAAAATGGTAATGCTGCACAAAATTCACAGCAGCAGTCACAAAATATTAGTGGACCTGGAGCGTCCTCTAGTAGTGGTTCACATTCTTCACCATGGACAGGCAGATTGAGATCAGGAGAATCTTCTCAAAGTAATGCAGATAGTGGTATGCAGGTATCACGAAAAGGAAAAGAGAAGGTTGATCAGTCCATGTTTGATGTGAATGCAGGTCACTCTTATGTGGATGGTGAATCCAGTGGCTCAGAACAGAGCATTGATGATGAGTTGGGTATTCCTTCTATTGTTACACCTGGAGTAAGGAAGACCAGGGATGTTTTGAGAGCACCTGGGAGTGAACCCACTTTGCGCAGGTCTACCAGAGTTAGGTATCCTGTGGATAGACTGAAATATGTTGGATTTACAGCCATTCACTATGCATATATGGTCAAAGTGATACATGAACCAGAACCTACATCTTTTGAGCAAGCCATGGGAAAAGAAAAATGGGAGAAAGCCATGGATGAAGAAATGGATGCCTTGGAAGCAAATGCTACATGGGAGTTAGTACCTTTGCCTAAAGGTAAGAATGCAATTGGCTGTAAGTGGGTTTATAAGGTGAAGCACAATGCAGATGGTTCTGTGAACAGATACAAGGCAAAATTAGTAGTCAAGGGGTATGCACAAACATATGGCATTGACTATGAAGAAACATTCAGTCCGGTTGCAAGGATGGCAACCGTAAGAGCAGTCATTACTATGGCTGCATCAAAGGGATGGTCTTTACATCAGATGGATGTAAAGAATGCCTTCTTGCATGGTGATTTGCAAGAAGAGGTCTATATGGAGCAGCCACCAGGTTATGTGCATGCTGTTCATCCTGAGTTTGTTTGCAGGTTGAAGAAAGCCTTGTATGGCTTGAAGCAAGCACCTAGAGCATGGTCTGACAAGATAGGACAATATCTTGTCACTATTGGCTTTCAGATTTCCAAGGCAGATTTCTCACTTTATGTGAGAAAAACAGAGAAAGGTATTATGCTACTTGTCATTTATGTTGATGATTTGATTATGACAGGCGACAGTGATGAAGATATCCTTCATGTGAAAATGCTATTGAAGCAGAAGTTTGAGATGAAGGATTTGGGAGAGCTGCGTTATTTCTTGGGCATTGAGGTGATTAGATCACCAAGTGGGATACAGCTCTTGCAGAGGCAGTATGGATTGGACATGCTGTCCAAATATGGGATGACAGGCTGTAAGCCTATTTCAGTTCCTTTGGAGCAAAATGTGAAGATGAGCACAGATGCAGGTAAGCTTCTGGAAGACCCTACTATGTACAGACGCATAGTAGGAAGTTTGATTTATATGACTATTACCAGGCCAGATTTGAGCTATGCTGTTGGATTGGTAAGTCAGTTTATGCAGGCTCCAAGGAAACCACATTTGGATGCGGCTAGACGCATACTTAGGTATGTGAAGTCCACATTGCAGTATGGACTATTTTATGAGACTGGGGTTCAGATACAATTGCATGGATACACTGATGCTGATTGGGCTGGTAGTATTTTTGATAGACGATCTACCAGTGGATATGTGTTCTCTTTTGGGAGTGCTGCAGTCACTTGGAGCAGCAAGAAACAGCCTACAGTTGCCTTGTCGAGCACAGAGGCTGAGTACAGGGGTGCAGCAATGGCTGCATGTGAGGTAGCTTGGTTGCATAAGCTACTTTATGATATGCATCAGTCTACAGATGGGCCAGTTGTCATTTATTGTGACAACATGAGTAGTATACACTTGGCAAATAACCCAGTCTATCATGCTAGAACAAAGCACATTGAGGTGCATTATCACTATGTACGAGAGAAAGTTTTACTAGGTCTTATTGATCTAGTTTATGTCAGCACAGAGGATCAGGTAGCTGACATATTTACGAAGGCATTGGGCGCAGAGAAGCTGCGCAAGTTCAGAGACCTGCTTGGTGTGCAGGAATTGGGATTGAGCTCGAGGGGGAGTGTTGAGATATCGAGCTCCACTCGTGATACGCCAGGGTGACCGTTGTGTATTTATGTCACCGACTTGTCAGTTGTAGATGCGGTTGGTACACCGCCCATGAATAATAGCTAGACGACAGCTATCCTTATCTACTCTAATTCGTGGCTCAGTTAGTATGCCACCTTAGTTAGTTGAGTTTGGTTTGAGACCCATATAGAGGGTTCTTCTATTTCTTTGTACTTGAGTTCTTTTAGCTTACACAACTAAGAAGAGGAAAACTGTTTTCAGCCTCCACCCTTGTGTGTCTTCCCCCATTGTGCAAGCAAGGAAGCTTCAAGCGAGACTGCTTCCTTCTCTCCCACAATCTTGACACCTATGCTCTTCTTCATCTTTTGAATGAACCAAAATATCATCAACAAAAGTTGTAAACTTTCGTTGTGCTCTAAAGATTCTTTCCATCATTCTATTAAATGTTGCAAGAGTATTGGTGAGACCAAATGGTAGCACAATAAACTCATACAAACGAAAAGTTATATTTGATGCTATTTTATGAATATCTGGAGGAGAAATTCTTATTTGATGGTAGCCACTCTTCAAGTCAATCTGACTGAATACTTTGGATCTATCCAATCTATCCAAGATATTATCAATTCTTGGAATGGGAAACCTATTCCAAAGTGTAATTCTATTGAGGGCCCTGTAGTCCACTCACATGTGCCAAGTTCCATCTTTCTTCTATACTAAGAGGATTGCAAAACAAAAATGTGAGGAACTGGTTCTTATTAGACCCTTCTCTTAGAGCTCATTCATTTTCCTCTCTAGTGGTAACTCGTTAGGTAAAGTATCTGCAAAAAAACCTTCATACTCCTTTAAGAAACTCATTTGGTCCTTGTTCATATTTGAGATGACTCTTCAATTCTAGACTCTTTGTTAAAATCTTTGATGAAAAATCAAGTAAAAGGAAATAGACTTTTTCATTGCTTTACAAATTTGTACACAGGATAAGATGGGAATAGAGTTTCCTTCCACGCTGTCAAAGAGTTTACTGTCCATGATATAAATCATGGGATTCTTATAAACACAGAAGAGTTTCACTGGAAGATTGTATGAGATATTTGCATACAAAATTCAAGCATTATTATCCAATATCTACCTTAGTTATACAAGTTCTTTTGTATTTAGCATATAATTTGCAGATATACCATGTACATTTATGCAAAATAAGTCTATGGGAACCTAAAACTTGGACATCTGGAAGTAATTGACAGTCTGCTGGATAAATCAGATTAATTCAGGTACAAAAATATGGACAAAACCCAAAAATGTTGCCAAAAAACTGTCAAAAGTCCACTAGGTCCACACAAGACCAAAAGTAACTGACTAAGGTGACCGGTAGGTGACCTAGGCTGGTCAAAAAGTGACCAGGGTTGGAGCAGAGAGCAGCCCGCAATTTTCGGCGCAAAATGCGGGCTGCTCTGCCTGAGGGAAACTGGGAGAAAGCTGGAGCTGAGATGCATGGAATGGAGCATGCAAACTGAAGATTAACAGGCCAACAACTGAAGATGATAACTTGGTGAGAGCTCCACTTCTCTGCCTCTTTGGTCTGACGAAAATGCATGCTGAAACTGTCTATAAAAGAGGGGAAATCTGAGAGAAGAGTATTAAGCCTGCTCTTATGCACGACTTCTCTCATATTCTCTACCTTATTCTTGGTCCAATGAAGCCCCTCTTGTGCCCAAGTACTTGAGTGACTTTGGGGCAAGCAAAGGGTGAGGATATTGAAGACTTATGGACTGTTATGGGCTGAAATAACTAGTCATAAACAGGGCAGCCCACTATTTTGATCTATTTTTATGAGCAAACATGGGTTTTTTATGGTTGTAATAGAGGAAAATGGCCTCTTTTCTTCAGGACATTGTTCATAGATGATCAAAAGTGCTTCTTCTTGAGTTTATGCACTCATTTTGAATTTGTTTATGGGCTGGAATTTTCTATTTTAAAACAGGGCTGAAGCTAAAATTATTCTTTTCCCATTCATTTCATGTATCTTTGGCCCAAATCTTGGATGTATTTGATTCTAGCATCGTTATACTTGACCCAAAGGATTGAAATCCATCTATGTACATGAAATAAATGCCATTGGAGCTTGCATTTGACATTCATAAATGAATTAGAAATCTGAAAATATCCTTTATGAAATGATGTATGCATCCTGAAGCATTTGATGTAATCCAGTTAGTCTTATTCCTTCTGTTCATACAATGTGAGAAGGCTTGATTTCCTCTTCCGTACCTAAATTGTTTCTAATCCCCAAACCTTATTTAAACCCAATCCATTTTTCCTTTCTGAATCTTGTATCCAAAACTCTTCTTCTGCACTAAAAGCCCCACTGGTAGACCTTCAACTCCTAACGCGACGACAGTGGTGAACCCGATGTGAAAGGTCTGCTGTGCAGAAGAAGAAGTCCAATGGGAGAATCATCAAGCTCGGGAGGAGATGCTTTGTAACAGTTGGTTCGTCTAATGCAAGAGAGCCAATAACAACAGCTACAATTTCAGTAGCAGTTGCAATTGCAACAACAACGGAGACAAGAAGAAGAACGGATTGATGCTACTACCATTAAGGCCTTTAGAAGTAGTTGGGCATGAGCTCAAGCAATTTAATGGGCAAAATGTGCCCTCTTTTATCCGTCTCTACATTGACAAGATTGTCTTCTTTGGAGTTCCTCAACATGCTTGGAGCCGTTACTTTGCCCGTTTGGCTGTGCATGGTCTCCTGGACCGAATCCATGGTCTTTCTCAAAAAGATGGTGGATGGACTGTGTTCAAGAAGGCTCTTCGATAAGAAATTTTCCTTGAAGATTCTGGCCTTATGACAAAGAAAATCTTCAGCGAATGGGTCAAGCGGCCCAATAAGGGTCTAACTGCTACTACTCTTCATCGAGAGTTTGAAAGCAAATTTGCCCAACTAGATCGTGATGACCAACAAGGTATGGAAAGTCAAAAGATTGAGTTATTTTTAAAAGCTGCAGATTCTTTCCTTCAGGAGAAATTGACTGATCGACTTGAAGACCCTAACTCTGAGTCGGGACTAAAGACTGCTTGGAGTGATGTCACTGAAGCAGTTAATATGATTGCTCAAAGAGAGTGATTGCGCCTAAGATGGGGATCAACCCCTGTAACAATTGATTCTATGAAGGAGCCTGTTCCAGCTTCTCGACCTCCTGTCTCTATGGCCGAGCAACCAAGAAATTTTGCTGTTCCTTCTCCAAAGAAGGATGTCATGGATGAGTTAATTAAAAGCATGCGGGATCTCCATCTTAATTTAACGAAAATTAATTCTAAAGTAGAAAGGCTTGATGTTAAAGTAGAAGAAAGGGGTCGGTCAACCACCCAAAGACCCGCACGAGAAGGCTTTAAAAGACGCTGCATTTGGTGTGATAGCCTTCAGCATGACAAGAGGGAGTGCGAAGCATTCCGTGAAGCCGAAGCACAAAAATTAATCTTTTGGAAGGATGGCAAAATTCATGCAACCAAAAACCGGGCTTCCTCTTGAGCCAAACTTCGGTAACGGCGGCATGAAGAAAAGATTGGAGGATTTGGCGATAAGAACAGCCTATGCAGCTATTGATGCTGCAACTTATGGGTTGCAAATTGAGCCAACTAATGAAATTGTTAAAACATGTAAAACTAATGCAAAATCTAAAGTGTGGACGCAGCCCTTGGAACGCATGGAGCAAGACAAGGCAACTAAGGATGACTTAGCCACTGCCAGCCAATGTATTTGAGGAAGAACCGGATGGTCTGAGCCTGTGGACTCATTTTGAGCTTTTGCCCGGCTAGCTGAAATTATTAATCAAGAAGCCATGATAGAAGAAAAGAGAAGAAGAGAAGAAGATGTTGCCGATCCTTCATCTTCAAGACTGACTAAACGCATAATAAGAAGCAAACCAGACCAACAGAAGGCTACTTAAAATCCGCCACCACCAGAATTTGACATGGGAGATGCCCCTCAAGCAAAGAAGACATAAGGAAAAAGAAAAAGCAAACATCCCAGTTACAAGTTGCAGTCGGACATTGAGACCGCAACGGATCCTAGAAGAAAGAATTCTTGGTAGTAGAATTTAATTTACATTAGGTGAAATTCTCGGTATTGCAAAACGAGGATTTCATGATGTAATAATTGATGTAATTAAATGAAAAAGACAATATGTTGGTGAGGAAACTGAAGAATCTGTACATGTTTTTTTGCAAGTCTTTCATGTGTATTTGCAGGATGAAGAAAAGCTGAAAACTCAAGGAATTCGATTGGAGGCAATCAAAGAATTGATTGCAGCATCGAAGCCAAAGATGAAGACATTTATGAAGCAGAAACTGAAGAAGCCATAATGGTGGAAACTTCTCAATCTAAAGTGCAGCCCATGCAAAAGAAAGAGACTTTTCTTCACAACATGCAGGAAGAAAGTGAAACTCACTTTATTCCAAGTAGTCACTATTCCCGTACCCATTGGGCAAGGGCGACTACTGAAACTGTTGTTAAAATTGGTGAGAAAGAAACTCCATGTATTGCCCTTATAGACCATGGTTCAGAAATTAATGCTATGTCAAGAAGTCTCTATGAGAATGGTGGATGGCCCATTGACGTGGACCTAGGGTGGCGCATGAAGGCAGCCAATAACTCTTCTGGCAATCTTTATGTAGCATGTCCTTATGTACAAGTTACTATTGGAAATGTAAAAGATGAATTTCATTTCTTTGTTCAAGATTCTTACAGTTATCCAATCATTCTTGGACAATCATTTATTTCCGAGTCTCGTTTAGAGACAAAGGCTCTTGATGATGGTTCATCATACGCTCGGATAAGAAGCAAGGATAATGATAAGGCTGTTCAATTCCTAACTGTCTGTGTTAATCACCATCGGAATAGGGATCGATTGAGAGATCATTCCGTTCCTCCTAATGCCTGAGAATTTAAGAGTTTTCGGGTAGTGCTGCTATAAGTGGAGGCTATGGCAGTGCATCATGTCATAAAAAATTGCCTCCACATATGAAGGAGGCAAGGTCTAAAGCTGATTTGCAGGTTTTTTTAGCCAATGGAGTGGGCTGTTATAAACAATTTTCAGCCATGAACAGGACTGAAAGAAAGTATTTGAGTCATATGGAGCAAGAACTGAAGCAAATTGATGTTCTACCTAAAGATGACAAAATTTCAGGTCTATTTTATGGGCTGAATTATATGACACAATGGCTGAAATTTATACAGCCATTCATGCAGAAAATCAAACTGAAAATCAGTCCATACAGGTATGTACATTGGATATGTATGACATAATTCAAGAATTTGCAGATTATGAAGTCATTGGACAGCCAAACAAGGATGAGGCAAGAGTAGAAACAAAATATAAAACAGTTGATAAGAAGGTCAAGCCGGTAGCTACTCCTCTACCACATGAAAGCGAAGGATTGGCAGAAAGGGTATCCAAACAACCAAGCCTTCGTGATCCTAAAAATATTGGCCATCAATTTACAACAGAAAGTCTACAAAAGCTGAAAATTGGTGAAGACTCTTTTCTCTTGCCGGCTGAAAAACAAATTTTCATGCAGATGTTGAAGAACCATGGTAAAGCCTTTTCATTTCAGCCGCATGAAATCGGCTGTGTGGATCCAAGCATTGTGGCTCCAATGGTAATTTTTACGGTCCCACATGTGCCTTGGAATCTTAAACCAATTCCAATTCCAAGGGCTCATTTGCCTAAGTTATTGGAACTGTTAAATGAAAAGATAAAAATGCGAATATTGGAGCCATCTTCAGCTCCATATTCCAACCGATGGTTTACCGTACCTAAGAAGAATGGATCTTTACGATTTATTCAAGATTTGCAACCCGTTAATAAAGTCACTATTAGAAATGTTGGATCAGGACCAATTGTGGATGAGTTTGCTGAAGCTTTTGCAAGCAGGGCAATCTATTCCATGGGAGACTTATATTCAGGCTACGACCAATTTCAGCTTGCTTTGGAAAGTCGTGACATTACTACAATGAAGACGCCTCTTGGCCTAGTCCATATGTGCACTCTACCTCAAGGGGCTACGAATTTAGTAGCTCACATGATGAATGCCATGCATAAAATATTGAGGGATTATATTCCTCAATTGACTCTTCCTTTCCTTGATGATGTTCCAATCAAAGGATGTGAAGTTCATGAGAAAAATGAAGAACTCAATGAACTTGGATGTCGAAAGTTTATTCTTGATCATATTAATGATTTTGCTCAAATCCTTTCTAAATTAGAAGAAGTCCATCTTACTCTTTCAGGAGCTAAATCTGTTTTTGGAGTTGAAGAAGTCCTTGTGGTCGGTCATATGTGTGGACCATATGGCCGAAAGCCTTCTCCATCTAAAATAAATGCAATTAGCAAAATGCAAGAAGAATGTACTAATGTTTCAGAAGTGAGAAGATTTCTTGGTGCACGTGTCTTCTACCTTATTTGGATACCACATTTTGCTCATGTTGCTGAAAGTCTTTATCAGCTCCTAAGAAAGGGCCAAAGGTTTCTATGGACAAAAGAACACACTTAGGCTATTCGAAAACTCAAGAAAATGCTGACTTCGGCTCCCACTTTAAAGAAGGCTAACTACTCTAATGGACATCCCATTATACTTACAGTGGACACAAGTCCTATTGGAATAGGATGGGCAGTTGGTCAAGACAACCTTGAAGGCAACAGATATGTGATCCGCTTTGGAGCAAAGGTTCTTAATGAACGACAAAGAAGGTATGCTCAAATTAAAAGAGAGCTTTGGGGAGTAGTAACTGCATTAAAATGTGACAGGGAGTACTTCATGGGCGCACATGTTATAGTTGAGACAGATTGCCTACCACTCTTGGGCATGATAGCCAACTGTTCCACTCCTGACATAGCCATGTTAAGATGGATAGCCTATATTAAATCCTTAAATCCTGATTTGAAACATATTGCAGGTAAAGATAATCCAGTTTTTGCTGACATGCTTTCACGTGCCAGATATATGGATAAAGAAGAAATGATGGATGAAGAAGAATCAGAGTTTATAAATGAAGCTGTTAATGCAGGTACAACAAAAAGTACAGCAAGAACAACAGGTTCAACTGATAATACAACTTTTATATCAGCCAGGTTGGATGAATCAGCTAAAGAAGGACAATGGATTGCTAGTAATGGTGACAAAAAGACACAAAGACAGGTCATGCAAGAATTCCATGAAAGCCTATTGGCTGGTCATAGAGGCATATGGGGTATGGGGTACTTTTGCCAAAATAAAAGAAAAAATTTGGTGGCAAAACATGTTTAAAGACATTGAGCATTTTGTTGAGTCTTGTCATGCTTGTCAAATGTATTCCATGGTAAAACATAGAGATGGGCTTCAGCCTACCTATCCTTTGTCTATTCACTATAGATGGGCTATTGATTTAGTAACCATGCCTACAGGAATTTGGAACATGAGACATCTAGTACTTGCTAGAGAAGATCTCACAAATCAAGTGGAAGGAAAGGCCTTGACAAAAAAGTCCACTCATGCTGTTTGTAGATTTTTACTTGAAGAAGTATTTTGCAGGTATGGATGTGTTGCTAAACTAACTGCAGATAGATGAGAATTGGATACCGAAGAAGCTCGCCATTTCTTTGCTCAATTGGGGATTAAGCTATCTCTTACTTCAGCCTACAACCCTGAAGGCAATGGTAAGAGTGAAAGAGGTCATCAACCAATTCTTAAAGCTTTAGCAAAATCATACAAAGGAAAGTTGAGGGAATGGCCTAAAATGTTACCATTCGCACTATGGGCTGATAGAACAACCCATAGTGCAGTAACAGGATATATGCCAGCTGAACTCATGTATGGACAGCCACCTATTATGCCTATTGAGGAAACCATTGTCACATGGAGTATCTTGCCTTGGGATGAAGACATAAACAGGGAAGAATTGCTGTTTTTACGCATAAGGCAACTTGAAAGAAGGCCAGAAGATGTCAAAATAGCCATTGAACGGCTAAAAATAGCAAGACTAAAGAATAAGAAGAGGTTTGATAAGCACCATCGACTCCGTCCAAGAGCTATTCAAGAGAATGACTTGGTTCTTGTTTATGATAGCAACCTGGATAATCAATATAGTGCTCATAGGAAGCTAGCCAAGTGATGGTTTGGACCATATGTTGTAAAAGTAGTACATAATAATGCTACTTACTCTTTGGCTGAAATGGCTGGGACTATGATAAAGACTCCAATAGCTGGGAAACGAATCAAACTCTTCAAACAAAGAGAATCTTCAACTTATGAACTTGATGACTTTGATACAAGCCCTTTACTTGAAGACATGCAGGAAGACGAAGACTTAGGGAATGAAGATGAAGAAGAAGACCCTCCTTGACCTGTAATCTTATGAAATGGCACATGCCGGAGGATGTGCAGGTTAGGAGGGGGTGAATGTCAAAGAGTTTATTGTCCATGATATAAATCATGGGATTCTTATAAACACATAAGAGTTTCATTGGAAGATTGTATGAGATATTTGCATACAAAATTCAGGCATTATTATCCAATATCTACCTTAGTTATACAAGTTCTTTTGTATTTAGCATATAATTTGCAGATATACCATGTGCATTTATGCAAAATAAGTCTATGGGAACCTAAAACTTGGACATCTGGAAGTAATTGACAGTCTGTTGGATAAATCACATTAATTTAGGTACAAAAATATGGACAAAACCCAAAAATGTTGCCCAAAAACTGTCAAAAGTCCACTAGGTCCACATGGGACCAAAAGTAACTGACTAAGGTGACCAGCAGGTGACCTAGGATGGTCAAAAAGTGACCAGGGTTGGAGCAGAGAGAAGCCCGCAATTTTCGGCGCAAAATGCGGGCTACTCTGCCTGAGGGAAACTAGGAGAAAGCTGAAGCTGAGATGCATGGAATGGAGCATGCAAACTGAAGATTAACAGGTCAACAACTGAAGATGATAACTTGGTGAGAGCTTCACTTCTCTGCCTCTTTGGTCTGATGAAAATGCATGCTGAAACTGTCTATATAAGAGGGAAAATCTGAGAGAAGAGTATTCAGCCTGCTCTTATGCATGACTTCTCTCATCTTCTCTACCTTATTCTTGGTCCAATGAAGCCCGTCTTGTACCCAAGTACTTGAGTGACTTTGGGGCAAGCAAAGGGTGAGGATATTGAAGACTTATGGACTGTTATGGGCTGAAATAACTAGTCATAAACAGGGCAGCCCACTATTTTGATCTATTTTTATGAGCAAACATGGTTTTTTATGGTTGTAATAGAGGAAAATGGCCTCTTTTCTTCAGGACATTGTTCATAGATGATCAAAAGTGCTTCTTCTTGAGTTTATGCACTGATTTTGAATTTGTTTATGGGATGGAATTTTCTGTTTTAAAACAAGGTTGAAGCTAAAATTATTCTTTTCCCATTCATTTCATGTATATCTGGCCTAAATCTTGGATGTATTTGATTCTAGCATCATTATACTTGACCCAAAGGATTGAAATCCATCTATGTACATGAAATAAATGTCATTGGAGCTTGCATTTGACATTCATAAATGAATTAGAAATCTGAAAATATCCTTTATGAAATGATGTATGCATCCTGAAGCATTTGATGTAATCCAGTTAGTCTTATTCCTTCTGTTCATACAATGTGAGAAGGCTTGATTTCCTCTTCCGTACCTAAATTGTTTCTAGTCCCCGAACCTTATTTAAAACCAATCCATTTTTCCTTTCTGAATCTTGTATCCCAAACTCTTCTTCTGCACTAAAAGCCCCGGTGGTAGACCTTCAACTCCTAATGCGACGACAGTGGTGAACCTGACGTGAAAGGTCTGCTGCAGAAGAAGAAGTCCAATGGGAGAATCATCAAGCTCGGGAGGAGATGCTTTGCAACAGTTGATTCGTCTAATGCAAGAGAGCCAACAAAAACAACTACAATTTCAGTAGTAGTTGCAATTGCAACAACAACGGAGACAAGAAGAAGAACGGATTGATACTGCTGCCATTAAGGCCTTAGAAGCAGTTGGGCATGAGCTCAAGCAATTTAATGGGCAAAATGTGTCCTCTTTTATCCGTCTCTACACTGACAAGATGGTCTTCTTTGGAGTTCCTCAACATGCCTGGAGCCGTTACTTTGCCCGTTTGGTTGTGCATGGTCTCCAGGACCGAATCCATGGTCTTTCTCAAAAAGATGTTGGATGGACTGTGTTCAAGAAGTCTCTTCGAGAAGAATTTTTCCTTGAAGATTCTGGCCTTATGACAAAGAAAATCTTCACCGAATGGGTCGAGCGGCCCAATAAGGGTCTAACTTAGAGATCACCTGAATGAGCCATTGAAGTAGGCTATAGGGTCTCTAACTTAGAGATCACCTGAATGAGCCATTGAAACTCTTTACCAGTTAGAACAAGTTGATATCTTATCTCCCCCACTTCATTTAACACCAATGCAAAGAAAGCAAAAATAAAATTAAAAAGATGCAAGGCAAAGTGGGAAAAGGCGGCCCGACTAAAGAAATAGGAGGAAAAAAGGCCAAAAACGCAAGGACAACCTTAAAAGTTTAGGGCAAGTGCAAAAGAGGAAAGGTGCATTATAAATATAAAAGCACACTCTAAATCCTTGTAAAAGAGTGCTAGGCTCCCTCCTGTGCAATTTGTAAATGTAGACAGGCATGGGTAAAGGCACAAGACAAATACAAAGGGAATAGAAAAAGAGATCCTAGGCTAAAATGGCTGAGCATGTAAAAAAGGGATGAGTTCCCTTTGGGCATTAGGATTAAGGTTTTGTATAAAAGGAAAAAAGTGACTGAAGAAGTTCATTCTTGTGTGTGGCAAAACTAGATTTTCTCCTCCTCCTCCTCCTCCTCCTCCTCCTCCTCTTCTTCTTTTTCTTCTTCTTCTTGCTTTCTTGCTTGCTTGAGATTGTGCATGAGAGAGGGAGTGTGAGGGGGTGAGGGATTAAGTGTGTGAGGGTGAGGGACCGTGGTGGAGAAGCTTGCCATCTTCTCCTATCTTCTTCTTCTTATCTCTTTTCTTCTCTTGTCTCGTGCATGACAATGGAGCATGGAGATTGGAGCTTGAGGATTGAGCGTGCTTGAGCTTGCACCTTGGATCGTGGAGCCACCCGAGTGCTTAAGGGAGGAGGCAACTCAATCGAGCATGGAGGTAAGCTCATATACTTGTAGGTAGCATGTATGACTATCTAAGAGGTAGCCATTCCACTTGGCTTAAATGCTTGAAACAATAAGTTATCAGTGGGTCTTGGTGGTCGAGTGAGAAGCTCCCACAACTTCCTTCTAGGCTTTAATGGCACTATCCCACATATCCTGTTGCACAGGTTGGATGCGAGACTTGCGCGTAGTGAATAGAAGAAGCTCTCCCTCCTCCGTTTTACTCATAAAAATAAAAGCATGACTCATAAAACTCAAAATAGACTTAAAGAAGAGTAAAAAAATTAACCAACACACTATTGGGTGCTATCTTCCCCCATACATAGAGTGGGCATATCCTTTATGCTATATTTATAATATTAAAATGAATCTTTCTTTGCCCAAAGATAGGCCCTTTATAATCACTATTTTCATAAAAGAGTTTGATTTCACTAAATAGATGGTTGCAATAAGTTGC